>NW_026113999.1:0-54594 GCF_018139145.2 Gymnogyps californianus | reverse complement strand
GCCCACGTGTCACGGCTTGTGATGACAGCAACTTGAGATCAGGTGGCTGGCCCCATCCCCATTTATGGGCCAGTCGCCCAGAAGGGCCTGCCTCTGGCACCAAGGAGCCTCTCGCCCTTGCGAGGGCTCGTTCCAGCGCGGTGGCTAGCAGGCTGTGCTTGGAGAGACTCTGCCTGGCTGCCGTGGGCTAAGCCCAGGGGTCACCTGCCATCTCTCAGGGCGCTGCCTCCTTCCTGCCAGGGACAAGGCGGGGCAAGCTAGAAGGCACGTCTCTTTCTGGTAAGGCCCCTTGCGCCGTCCCAGGTGGCATGCACCCCCCCGCACCCCTGCCACAGGCTCACTCGATTTCCCCGAGCATCGTGGAGCATGAGTTGAAGATCTCAATAGCACTCTGCAAGGCGTGAAGGCTCTCGTAGGGCAGCTTTTCTCCAGTGAGTCCAAACACACAGAGGAACGTGCAGCCCTGCCAAGGACAGATGCAGCACATCTTGCTACAATGCCTAAGAGGGAGTCTCTCCCTCTTGCTCACTGCCCACCCTCTCGGGATGGGGGAGGCGATTCCTCCCCCACTCTCACTTTATCAAACAGGAGGACTTTGTTGATTTCGCCCTTGTGAGGACAGAGGATTTCTACCATCATCCTGCTGGCATTGTGGAGGATCGTGCCGAGACCCACTGTGCTGATATCTGCAGCAAACTGCAGTTGGACAAAGAGGGTGGTGACTGGCCGTAGCTCAGAGAAGAGGTCCAGCGGCACTCTGTCATCAAGCTGCAAGACAAGAGCACGACAGCTTCACCAGCCTGCTCTCCTGGGGGCTTACTGCCCACACCAGATACCGAGGGAGAGCAGGCGTACTGGCAATAGCAGGTACTACCGGAGGAAGGGATAAATCCTCCTCTCAGTGCAAATGGCGGGCAGGCCGCCCAGCCTGCGGCAGGCAGATACTGAATCATAACACAAATGACAAAGGAGAGAAAGGTGCTCCGGTAACACCCCATCTTGGGACAGGTATGGACATGAGGGGCGACCCTCAGGGATGCTCTAGGGACTTCAGTGGAATCTCCCCTTTATCCCACCGTCACGACTGCAGCACATCCAGAACCACACCCATGGAAAAGACAGAGAGACAGAAGTCCGCCTCCCGCCACCCGTGTCTCTCTGAGGACAACGCACGCAATGGTGCAGCACCGGTGCCCCTTGGCTCAGTTTCCGCGTGCTGTTGTCTCAGGGTGCATTTTCTTTTGTTTGTTCTTGTGAGAATGCACCACTTCTTCTGCCCTCCAAAAATGCAGCCCTCAGCAGTGGTGGCCTGGCCGTACCTTCCTGAGAGCAGCTTCTGGTATGTACTTCCGAAGCACCTCCTCTGCATTAGGATCATTGGGCAAGAGAAGAGCAGGCCTCATGGCACCTGAGGAGAGAAAATGCAGGTGGTCGCTGGGAGGATGGGACTACGAGGTGTTGGAAAGCAGGGGCAGGCACTGGAAACGGGGGAGAAAGTGTCTTCTGCATTTGCTCATGTTGCCACCTCCAGATGCTCAGGGCAGAGTTGTCCCCTGGAAGGAGGAGGCAGCAGCAGCGACTGCCCCAGCTGATGCACAGGAGGGCCAAAAGCACGAGTGCTAACTGAAAGGGGGAAGAGGGCAGAGGTGGTTCCTCTCTGGCCCCTGAAGCAGCCAGGCCCCATCTTTCCGGGCAATCACAGAACAAGGTGAAGTTGGCACTCACCTTCCCCTTCCAAGCGGTGGCTCCTTGGGTATTGTACAAGGTTGCGTAAAGCCTCTTGGCATTCTGCCCAAGACATCCGATCCATGCCCATAACCTGAAGACACACAGAATGAAAGCACTGCCACTGGCCTCCCCAGGAGTCCCAGGGGACAGAGCCTGCTCTCCACCGTCACTGCCCCGAAAAGGGGAGAACAAGCCCACCTGGCTGGATGGGACAGCAGTGCTTCCTCAGAAGCACCAGAGCTGGGCAGGAATCATCCAGGCATCCCCCAGCAGTCAACAACAGCTCCGTGACCCACAGAGGACATTGCTAGTGGGGCTAAAACCCTTCCAGTACCTCCCAACCCCTCAAACCAAGCAAGCCCAGCCCACAGTTACCCCTGGGATGGAAGGACAAGAGCTTCAGCTGCCTGCCCACTTTCACAGCTACAACTCTCTCCACATTCAGCTCCTCAGCCTTCTGACACCTCCCTCCTTCATGGTCACGTCTGGGTCCTCAGAATGGCTCTAGAGGCCATCCCATCCACCTACCTTCACAGCTCTTTTGCCTGCAAGACCCTTGGTCCTGAGCCGGTGCTGCTCACAGAGCTCCCAGGAGGTGGCCGAGAGGATAACTTCACCTGCATTTGCAAGCTGTTCGGCCTCACAAACTTCAGCCAGGGCCTGGCCACAGATACAGAAGTACCGCCGCCTCCTGTCTCCGACAATCAGGAGGTTCATGGACCCTGCAGAGATCCCTGGGGAGAGAGAGAGGGAGAAGCAGAACTGACACAGGGAACATTTTGAGCTCTACAGCCCCCAGCATCTCAGCTGTTCAGAAGCTAATCTGAAGCCCAGCGGGGGGAGACGGCCATTATGGAGGGGGAGGGCATCCCCCGTCCTACTCGGGGCGATACTGACACGGGTGTCTAGAAAGAGACAATGTGTTGAGAGCGCCGGGTGTCTTACCCAGCTGCCTGCCCCAGAAGCCCAGCAAACCAGGTGGGCTTGATCACTGCCTGCTCCGTTTACATGCAGGCACGTTGTAGCTGTCTGCTTGACAAAACACAACAGCCTGCCAAAGCCCTTCTCACAGCCCTAAGCAAAGCAGTTCCCCTTTGCTCTTGGTGAAAGGCAGAGGAGAATCCAGCAGGGGAAAGGATGCAAAGCTGCGCCCACCTGAAAAAATGAAAGGATAACTACCTCCCGCAGACATCTGTGCTAAAGCAGACATTCAAAGACCCTAATACTTGATCTGACACCCGCTCTGCCTTTAAGCTTCCTCTGCATCTGCAAATGCACGCAAACCCAGCAGTCCTGGTCTCCCATCCCCACTCTGACTACAGCTGGCCTCTTGAATGCTTGCAGGAGATGCTTTCCTTTGGCACTAGCCCCAGTAGGGATCCCCACATTCCCTGCCGGTGAGAAGCACCCTGTGACACAGGAGAGTGCCACGGATCTGCACCTGGCACAGCGCCCGTACCTATCTTCAGTTGGACCTTCTGACCCACGTGCGTGTCATGACTCCCATACTTCTTCTGGATCTGCCGGCTACATTGCAGCACCAGGCTAATGGTCTTAGCCAGCTCCTGGGGTGATGTTCTCCACAGCACCAGCACAGCATCCCCTGGGGAAAGCAACGGGAAAGTAAAGGCTCTGCTGAGACCTGACTCTCCCCGACCCACGCTCAGAGGCAGAGACAGCAGAAACCGGCTGACGTGCTGAGGAAGATGGGCTTGTGGGAGGGCATCGTCCTGGAGGACCACACCCTGGGCAACCAGAACACCTCTCCTCTCCCGGGCCAGCCACAGCAGCAGCCAGCCGGCAGCGGTGGCACCCCCTGTCCCGAGCGCTCCTCTGCAGCTGCAGCATGCCAGGGACTCCTCCTTCCCTCGCAGCCTGGCAGCCTGAGCTCTGCCATCACCAGGGCCTCCCTGCCCTCACCACCACCCCGGCACACGCCGTTGGCTGCGCTCTCTAGGGGGTCTCCTCCTCTCAGGGCTTCCTTGCGCCCACCCCCAACCCAGGGCCCTACAAGTGGGGGCAGAGTGAGGGGAGCCACAGCCCTTGCCAAAGCCAAGCCGCAGGCAGGCCTGGGAGGAAAGAGAAGCCTGGAGAAAGGGCACTGCAGGGGGAGGGGGGTGTGGCCAGAAAGCTGGCTCGAGGTGCTGCACAGAGCCGCCTGAGAAGGAGAGCAGAGCAAATGGCCGCCACAACAGTTAAATGCTGCAGATCAGTACACGTGGGCATCGTCGTCCTAAGTACATACCAGCAAACTTCAAGATGTCTCCTCCAAAAATCAGCATCTCTGCGGACAGAGAGAAGGAAAGGAAGAGTCACGCGGACACCTTCTTCCAGAAGCCACAGAGCAAGCCCCTCTGCCCACAGAGGAGCACCTGGGCGAGGGTGCAGCGTGGGGCACAGCTCAGGAAAGCACCACTCTGGCCTGTCTCCCAGGCTCACAGCGGCCACAGCCCTGGTACCCGCACAGCAGGCAGGGAGGCAGGACCTCGAGCTGCCACCAAATCTCAGAAAGGTGGAGGCTGGAAGGGACCTCTGGGGTCCATCTGGTCCAACCCCACTGCTCAAGCAGGGCTGCACAGAGCCAGCTGCCCAGGACAGTGACTAGATCATTTCTGAATAGTCTAAGGAGGGAACCTCCACAACCTCCCTGGGCAAGCTGTGCCAGTGCTCAGTCACCCTCGTAGTCAAAAAGTGCTTCCTGTCTGTCCTCTTTGCACCCTCCCTTCAGGTCTTAGACACATTACTAAGATCCCCCCTGAGCCTTCTCTTCTCTAGGCTAAACAGTCCCAGCTCTCTCAGCCTTTCCTCATAGGAGAGATGCTCCAGTCCCTTCATCATCTTTGAGGACTCTCTTGCTTTGCTCTACAAGGGCTGCCAAAGGGGTGGCCACAATGTGCTCACGGTCAGCTCGGAAGGGTCAACATGTCTGCTGTGAAAAGGAGCTTGTGAGGGTCTATCTCCATCTCCCTCCCTCCCTCCCCCCCCCCTCCCCCCCCCCCCGGTGTGTCAGTGCCAGCATCCTCAGGTCACTCGTGTGCTGGCACTTGCTGGATGCCCCCAGCCTGCTTGGGCCCTAACGCATCACTGAGCCAGGTGTTCATGCCAGAAGCACAGAGGTGGCTGCTGAGAAAGGCCTCAGAGGCCTCCTCGGCCACAGCAGGGAGCAGAAAGGACCTGCACTGGTCTTGACTCGCCAGGAGACCCTGGCTGCTCTTGCTGTTCCTCTGGGCCACAGAAAGCCCCCGCCCTTCCAAGGTGGCAGGACCAGGCTGCCCAGCATGTCTGCCTCCACTCTCCATGAGCAGCCTCACGGCCCGATGCCAGGCAGTCCCGCAGCATGGCTCTTACCCTCCAAAATGTCACCCAGGTAGTAATTGAGGGTTTGCGCCAGCTCATCAGTGCCTCTGTCTGTGCCGCTCCTCTGGATGAATTTCTCTGTCAAAGCAGTAAAACCTGTAACAGGGACACCCAGAAATCAGGAAATGCCCATGTGGGCCAAAGGACCTGGCAGCCACGCTGCCCGGCCTGAGAGCCTGTAGGTCACACCTTCCCATGCCCCGGCTCAGTGCTGGTGGTGGCAGTGGTTGACCGCCCAAGATAACCCATCCCGCTCTCTTTGGGCATCCCAGCAGAAGACCTCAGCAGTGACAAGATGGCCACTCCGTCTGAGGGGCAGGGGCAGGGCTCCAAAGGGCCTGGCGTGTCCCAAAATGGCTCGTGTCCGTGGTTGCTCCTCCCTGCTCAGCCCACCTGAAATATCCGCAAAGAGCAGCACTCCGTGGACAGTCTGAATGAGGATGTCTCTCTTGAGGGAGTCCTCAGCAAGGAGATTGGGGAGGAAAGCCGCTACTTTCTCCAGGTCTGAGTGGTGATGCTTCCTCTCCCAGGCAGAAGCCATCGTCAGCGCCCTGTGGCACACAGGGTACCTCAGGAGAAGACGGCCATGCCCAGCTGGGAGGAGGACGACGACCTCACCGCACAGTGCAAGCTGCACAGTGAGCCCGAGGCCTCTGTGCGGGACGACTGACCCTCTGCCCTCATGGGGGTGGTCACAATCACCTGGCAGTGACCTCCTCTGTAGGTCATCGCTTACCCGTCAGCTGTCCTCAAGCGACACAATCAGCTAACAGTGACATCCTCCGTATGTCATCGCCTGCTGAGCAGCTGCCACCCTGACCCAGGCTCCCTCCTTGATGCTGAGCCACTGACTCAGAGGCGGCCAGCGCCACCCCACTTCTTTGAGGACAGTGCCAAAGGGAGGCTCGTGCAGCGACCTGTTGCTGAATTTGCAGCTGCTTCCCCCATTCCCAGGGACCAGCTGCCCCCGGCACACACAGCTGTTTGCTAGCACTGGTCCTTCTCCCTGCAGCTACACAGCCTGTCGCCATCTTCCCAGCAGGCTCGCTCCTTTCTTGCTCCCTTGCTCCCTCCCCAAGCCCCAGCTGCCCCAGCTCAGACAGGGGAGCCCTCCAGCTCTCCCATCCCTCCATGTGGACCGTGCCTGTGATGGACGGTGGCCTGCCTCTGGCAGAGACAGCAGCTCCTGAGCTGCCCCGTTCCCTGGGCTGTGCGAGAGCTCCAGCAGGCGGAGCCAAGGCCTCTCATCCTTGACAGCAGCTGGGGTTTCCCAAGGGAAAGGGAGGCCAGGGCATACCCGCAGGCTGCCCCACAGCTGCCAGGTGGCAGAGTGGAGGCCATCAGAGAGACCCTGGTGGAGCAGCGATCAAGCCTCCCGCAGCTGCACGACGGCGTCCTCGGTTGTGCCGAAGCGCTGTGCCCAAGTGCCACCACTCTCCCAGGGCGATGCCAGAGGAGGCAGAGGCCATTTGCAGCGAGTCAGCAGGAGGTGCTGTGCCTCCTGGGACTGGCATGAGAGCTGTGCAACCTCTCATGCGGCAAGGAAACCTCCCCGGGCTGGGAACCCTGGGTCACAAACAGCCCGCCTCCACCAGGCTCTGCACTCCTGCCAGCTGTCGCTGTGGGCCAGGCAACACGCTACCAGAGAAGCACGAGCACTGCCAAGAGCAGGACTGTGAAGGTGAGGAGGGCTACCAGTCAGCACCACTGGGTCCTCCAACGGCCAAAGCTCTTCTTCTCCCTGTTCAGTCAAAGGAAGGGGTGGATGAGTTGGGGTGCCAGGGAGACGGTGATGCTGGGGGGCACGGTGGTCTGCGCAGCCCCCTCAGTGCCCCTCTGACTTGGCCTCTGCCTTGGGAAGTGAGTGGGGAAGTGAGCACCAGCCCTGGGAAGGGGCTTCAGGCCAGCCTGTGCCATCCTGCTGCTGACAGCAAACAGCCGAGCACATGACAGTAGAAAGCCGCCTTCCTCCTCTCCCTTCCTCAGCGCTACAGGAGAGGTTGTCTTGCCTGCCTAAGCCTTCCCTGAAAGACCAGTACCAAAAAAGGGTCTCAAAAGCAAGCAGAAGTGACTCACTCAAAATAGGTACACCCGGTGCCTGCCTGTGACATTCTGACACGCACAAAAAGACCAGGAAGGTTTCTGTGTGCCTGCCCAGCTCTCACACCACAGCGCTGGGGCAGAAGGGCCTGGGAGCTGCTGCTGCTGCAGCAAAAGGAAGGGAGAGAGCTCTCTGTTCTGGACACAAGAGGTGGAGAGGGACCAGGGACCCTTGCTGGGCCATATCTGAAGAGCACCGGGCAGCATGCAGGCAGCCAGCCAACAGTCTCTCCTGTGAGGAGCAGCAAGGGCTGGCTGCTCCCTAAGGGAAGGTGAGCGGGGAGCTGCCCAGTGCAGGCAGTGCCCTCACCAGCGGCTTGCACCGAGGGCTACGCTTGTTCCATCACTGATGGCTACAGCTCTCTCACAGGCCCTGGTGCAGGCTCATGATTGAAGACACTTCTGATTTTAGGTCCCATTAAAAACAGAGACCCTCTAAAACCCCAGCCCTCTCTGTTGCTCCTGTTCCTCACCACCCACATGTGGTCAGCTGGCTACTGCTGTTCCCTATCTTTCCCCAGCTAAAGGGGAGGAGAAACCTGTTTAAAAAGGCAAGGGTGGCAGGAAAAGCCCCAGACACCAAGGGGACTTTGGACAGGTATCTCCAAAGGTTTTGCCTTGTCTGAACCCGTTGGGGGACTTGAAACCACACACCCTTCTGCCTAGCATTGCCCCTGAGTCAGCATCTGCAGCAAAACTTTACAAACAATTATGGTGTATAAGCAGCGCCGCAGACACTGGGGAAAAATGTGGGGACACAGCATGCAGGTCGGTCATACGTCCGCTCCTCCTTCCCTTCCAGCTGGCAGCACTCCTTCTAGTGGCAGAATTCCTTAGGCTCATCCCCTCCGGCTGCCTACCAATGGCTTCGGCATGAGAAAGGTTTGCATCTGGAGGTTCTGCGCTTCACACTGAGGCACCTGTAAGTTCGTGGCAGACTTCAAAATTGTGGGCATAGTTACAGGTGTGCTCCCTGAGATGGGCAGGAGCTCACTGGTGAATTGCAGCTCGGTTAGGGAACTGCAGAATGGCAGGGGCTTCATTCCGGGAGCTTCCAGTCACCTGCAGGAGCTCTGCATATGCAGCTTTGCCACAGGCACCCTCCTTCTTAGCACAGAATTTCCATGGCCACCACAGAAACATCAGGCATGCCGAGCTTACAGCTCTGCCACGCCTTCTGGTCCGAAAGCTTCCATTTCTTCACACAGGCGTTAAGCAGGACTGGGGTCCCTCTGGCTGCACGTCATGGCCTCCCTGCTGCCAGCTGGGACTGTCAGTATGTGTGGCATCTACTTCAGTGGCCAGTTGTGCCTTCAGCCAGGAAGGCTGTGGCTGTGCCACAAACGATTGCCTTCCTCCTTACGTTTCTGTCTTACAGGGTATGGATTTAGATGTCCAGCTGGCTGTTTGAAGGTTGTAGATTTTCACCGGCACGGGCACGCACTGCCGTCCTCAAACTCCTTGCAAACTACCTCCTTGCAAACTCCACTATCTTTTCCATCCTTTCAAAACGGTATATATATTGCAAACGGACACCTGCCAATACCTGAGAGTAACATGAAGGTTTGGTGGAAAAAATAAAATAAAATAAAATAAAATAAAATAAAATAAAATAAGATAACATAAAATAAAATAAAATAAAATAAAATAAACATACATATTTGTCCATAGCCCCTTCTTCTTCTTCCTCCCTCTTTTTCCTCTCACCTATTCTTTCTTCTTTAATTTCTACTCGGCTTCTGTGCCGACACAGCTGCACTGTGTCTGGTCTCTCTCTCTGAAGCCCACCCTTGCAAACCATCCACCTCAGAGCAGTTTGCAAAGTTGTCCTGTTGATCTTTGCCTGTATCAGCAGCTGGAAGCAAAACAAACTCCAAAGCTTCTGTTAAACTCTGGGAGCGTGGCTGCACGGACGTGAAGAGACTGAAAGTTGGTACTGTGTCGAACCCAAGCCAGGAGGAGTGTTCAGTCGAGATTTTGCGGTGGGCATGCAGAGGTTGCAGATCGAGGTAGACACGCTTCTGCATAGGCTCCCCCTTGACATCCAAGCCCTCCCACCCAGGAAGCAAACCTTTGTCGTCCAGCTGTTATTCTTGTAAGGTTTCAATTTAGTGAATTTCAGAAGATGCTCTCTTTTTCTTCTGAGGATGGCGTAGTGATCTACTATCAGAAAGATTTCATAATCCATCCGGACTGCTCAAAGCCTCCATGGATGGTGAGGGCTATAAGAAGTCAGAGGCTGGGGCAGTGGGTAAGGTGGTGACTTGGCCTTGGCTGGGAGTCAGGAGGTGAGGTGACTGCTCCAAATGCGCTCCCTGCCATGGTGGGGCCTGGTGGCTGCCTGGGCACCTTTCCAGGCATGGACCTTGTCACAAGCTGGAAATTCTCTTTTTCATCCAGGCAAGAAAAATGCAGGTCTTCCTGCCAGACTTGATGGAGGTCCTGCAGGATGGCAACCAAGATCTCAAGAGGAAGGCCCTGGCGGTCTTCTGAAATGTCATGGCTCACCTGAAGAGGAAGGAGGCCAGCCCCATCGCTGTGCAGCTGGTGGAGAAGCTCCTGTCCCTCTTTGCCGAGGTGAGGCTGATGTGGGAGCCTGAGCCCCGCAGATGGGCACTGGGCAATGACAGCTGCCCTTCAGCCCAGCCCTGCGAGCGGCCCTCGCAGCAGGGGCTTCTCCTCTCCTTTCTCCCCCGGGCTCCTGGGCGATGGCTCCTGGCTTCTGCAGCCCAGCCCACCTTCTCCCTGAGAGCTGCTCTCAGAGCCCCGAGGGCTGCCCCAGCTGCGCTGCAGGGCAGGACCAGATGTCCTCCCCAGACACCGTGGCGAGGGGCTGGGGCTGGGGCTGAGCCACTGGTGCATGGCCCGGAGGCATTGCCGAGGACCAGCCCGGTCTCCTCCTCAGCCCGTCTGGGGGAACCTCTTCCCTAACGCGGCCGGTGCAGCTGCTGGGCAATGCTGGGTGGCCGGGAGAGCACTTGGAGGCACAGGCGCTGCCTGAAGGAAATCTCCTGAGGGGCCTTGCACGAGCCCGGGGCCAGTCAGCCGCGCCTCCACACCTGGCCCTCAACTCCACTGTGCCGAATCCGGCCCTGCAGCATCTCCCCTCCCATCAGCCGTGCCAACGCTTCTGCTCACCGTGGGCAGAGCAGCTGTTGCTCAAGGGCTGCTGTGCTTCTCCCTACCAGGGCTTCAGCCAGCTGAGAGAGCTCTCCATCAGCCTCTTTGGAGACTTCACCAAGACTGTGGTGGGCAACAACAGGAGACAGATGAGGGACAAAGTGCGAATGGGCCTGCTCCCGCTCTTCTTTCGCATGAGTGACCAAACGCAGAGCGTGGCCAAGGTGCAGATTTCAAAGCTAAGCAGTGATGCAGGGAAGAGACCCCCACATGCTTGGGCCAGGGCATCTCCCAGCTTCCTAAGGGCGGGATCACCCCAGGAACAAAGCCAAGAGGAGGGGGACGCCAGGTCTCCTTCCCCAGGCCGTGGTGCCATCTCCCAGCTTCTGCTCTGGTTAAAGGTTATTGGTGCAACACTAAAATGGCTCCCTTTTCTCACAGAAACAAATCCTTTGCTGGGAAAAATCTTTGACTTGCCTCTGACTCAACTTTGAACACGGCTTCTACCTCGCTAGTCTCTTTTTAAATTCCCCAGCTATTGCTGGTCTCAAGGCACTTAATCTAAACCAAATCCTTTTTTTTTTTTTCTTCTGCACATTGGCATGGAAATCCCCCGTAGCCAGGGGAGCTGGATGGGGGAGTTGTCAATGAGTGTCCTTCCTCTCTAGGCGTAGCCATTTGTATGAACCTTGAAGAAATGTCATGCTAAAGCATTCCTGCGATTAAGTTGTTTTGTCCAAAAAAAAAAGAAGAAAACCAAAAGAGAGGAATAGTATCGTCTGGCCAAGTTAAGACAACCGTTGTGGGGAGCTCTGAGTCCACCTCTGAGGTGGGGCAAGTTCTCTGTTCTCTGTGGGCACTGTTGGGCAAAAACCTCCTCCAGACCGGGCAGGGTACATTATTTTGAAGCGGAGCCATTTTCAAGACGCCTGCCATGCGTTGCGAATGCCCAGCAGGTGCAGTCCTGAGGAGAGGAGGCCAAAGTCCACCCCCTTTCGTGTGTTGAAGCTTTCCAGCCTCTCCAGCCTCAGCATGGGGAACAGGCAAGAGAGAGACGTGGTGCTTCTTTTTGACAGAGATTGTGCTGGCTCAGCTGGACCGGATAAAGCCGCTGAAGCAGATGGTTTTGAAGTTTGCCGCTGTCATCGGGCCGGTGTTTACCACCCAGCTGCTGTCACACATCCTTCCCGCTGGCGTCAGGCACAAGATGAATTGCTTGTTGGACATGCTGGTGAGCGACAACATCCTTAAGTGGCTGAAAAACACAGAGGTGCCAGAAGGTGTGCAAGATCCTACCAAGGGGCCAGCCACCTCTCCGCAGGCAGAGAGAAGTAAGTGGTAGCAGTAAGGTGGACAAGGAAGCTCCCCGCTGTGTCCCGGCAGGGCTCCCCCAGGGCATGGTGCGCTTTCCCCCCCCGGTGCTGGGTGGGTGGAGCTCAGGCAGGCATGGCTGTTCGGGATGGGTTGTTCAAAGATCTTACAAGTCAGTCTCAAAGCACACTGGCTTTGTGCTGGCGGGAAGTTCCCACCAGCCGTCCCAAGTGCCTCTGCTCCCCTGCCTCCAAGCGCTGCTCGTAGCACAGGCATGGGAGGGCGTGTGGAATCCCTGACATCTTCTCCCAGCTGCCTGCAGCATCCAGATCAAAGATGCCTTCCAGAGTGCCCTGGGGCCTTCAACAGGCTTTAATGCAGCTTTGATTCCCCTGTGGCACAGGAAGGGAAGCTCAGGAGGCTGGGGACTGCCTGGCCAAGAGCGGGGAGAAAGCGCTGGCTGGGGCTTGCTTTGGCTGGTGGCAACACCCCCAGGTCCTGCCTGGAGCGCAGCTGAGCACTGCTGTCCCCAGGGCTGTGCTAGCATCAGCAAGGCAAGCCAGGCCCTTTTGCCCCGTGCTGCAAGGCTCAGTGTGCAGCAGCGCTGGTTCGCTGCCAAGGATGCGCACCAAGGCATGACTTCTGTGCCCCGGGTGGGACGGCCCTGAGCCCTGGCCCCAGCTCGGGCTGATGCAAAGGCCCTTTGCCTTGCAGGTGTGGAGAGGCCCTCTCCGAGCAAGAAGACCGTGGAGCGGCAGCCTGGCGTCCTGGCCTTCTGTGTCCCGCTGCTGCGGGAGGCTGCCTACGAGCTGTGGCCCGAGAGACAGCGGGTCGCCTTGCACCACAAGTGTGCCGCCTTCCTGGAGCGGTACGCGCACAAATGCGAGAGCTGCCGCCAAGGGGACTTTGTTGCCTTCCACCGCTTTGCCGTCACCAGCACCCAGGATGGAGGGAGCTGTCAGGGCCCTGCGGACCCGGGCGACTCATGCAGCTGGGAGGCCTTGGTGCTCGCAGGAGAACAGCTGAAGAGGGATAGGACCCACGCCACTGAGGGTATGCTGTGCACCATGTTCCGCAGCCCGGGCCCTCTGGGAGCCCAGCGGGGTGTGCTGGGGATCGGGTGGGAGGAGATCTGCTAGGGACGAGCCCAGGAGGTGAGGACGACCACTGCAGACTTTCCTCAGTGTGTCGGGACCCTTGCAAGGATCCTTGCAAGCCCGCCGGGAGAGGGAGAGCAGCTCTTACCCCAGGGTACGTGGGGAGGTGTCTAGCCCCCTGTTTCCTTTCCAGATGCTGCAGATGCTCCGCAGCAGCAGGCGGCTTTCATGGAGGAGGATTTTGGGTGAGCAGACAAGGTTTTGATTATTTTTGAAGGCAGGGAGCTCAGGGTCTCCAGAGGAGACAAAGGAAGTGCCGGTTGTGACTCTAGCTTAGGGAAGAGGCTTTCTGTGGGGTGGGAGCTGGGAGGAGATGGCCATGGAGATGAGGGAGTGCTTGAGGAAGCCCATGGGCTCAGAGTGATCATCACACTACGCTGGAGCAGCCCTTGCTTTCCAGTTCCTACTGGAAAGCATGCCTTTGGATAAAAAGCAGCTCGCAGCCGGGGCTGTGTCTGCTGGCACATGTTGGCTGCGGCAGGGGATTGGTGGTGGCTGGGAGAGAGAGGGCTGTAAACAGGGAGTAGAGGCTGAAGAGGGGCAGGGGGTCTGGAGGCAGGACCAGGACACGGGGAAGGAGCAGGAGGTGGAGGTGAGGTGTGAGAACGAGGAAGCTCAGAGGGCGATATCCGCTTTCCTGCCGGTTCCTGGCTTTGCTTGGCCCCCCTGGTGCTGTAGTGCCAATACGTCCTCTTGAGCGGTCAGCTTCCCCCAGTGACACTTCTTCGTTTGCCCCCTTCTCCTCCGGCAGCCCTCCCTCCATCAGCTCCCTTTCCTCCGAGGAGGTGTACCTGGCTTGTCCGCCGCCCTGCTTTCCCCCGGCCCTGTCCGATTTAGCACTGTACAGCTAGAGGCTCCGGGCCCAGCAGTTTCTCTTGTGTGGCAGGAGGAAGAGGCTAGCCTGGCTGCTGCGGCAGAG
Source organism: Gymnogyps californianus (assembly GCF_018139145.2). Classification (NCBI taxonomy): domain Eukaryota; kingdom Metazoa; phylum Chordata; class Aves; order Accipitriformes; family Cathartidae; genus Gymnogyps; species Gymnogyps californianus. The sequence goes on along the minus strand of NW_026113999.1, from coordinate 40,902 downwards.
CTGCTGCCTTTCCTTACTGGAGCACGTCTTCAGCCTGGAGGGCACTTCCAGCGGACGAACGTTCTCCCGCCTGGCAGCGCGCATGAAGGACAACACGGACAGGGCAGCGGACTCCTATCAGGCAGCAGACTCCCGCCACAGATAGACTTAAAACAGAAGGGTGGAAATGAAGTTCTCATTAAACATCTCCTTTACTATGACCTTTGTCATTGGGCCTGCCTTTCTTTCTGAGGCATGGAAAGATACACTGTCTTGTCTTTTCTGTTGAGGGCAACTGTTGCTCCATCAGTGATGGCTAGAGCTCTCTCGCAGGCCCTGGTGCAGACTCGTGATTGAAGACGCTTCTGATTTTAGGTCCCATGAAAACCAGAGACCCTCTAAAACCCTAGCCCTCTCTGTTGCTCTTGTTCCTCACCACCCATGTACGTCAGCCGGCTACTGCTGCTCCCTATCTTTCCTCAGCTAAAGGGGAGGGGTTCCCAGGGTTGGGGGGTCCCAGGTTTGGGGGGTCCCAGGTTTGGGGTCCCCAGGGTTTGAGGATCCCAGGTTTGGGGGTTTCCAGGGTGGAGGGGTCCCCAGGGTTTGGGGGCCCTGGGATTTGGGGGCCCCAGGGGTCTGGGGGTCCCAGGCTTGGGGGGCGTGCCTGGGGTTTCGGGGTCCCCAAGATTTGGGGGTGCTGGGCTGGGGGGGGTCCCAGGGTTGGGGGGGTCTTCAGATTTTGGGGGTCTCATGTTTGGGGGTCCTAGTTTGGGGAGTTTCTGAGGTTGGGGGTACCTGGCGTTTGGCGGTCCCAAGTTTGGGAGTTCCCAGGCTTGGGGGGTCCTGGGGTTGAGGATCCCCAGGATTTGGGGGTCCTGGAGTTTGGGAGTCCCCAAGGTTTGGGGGTCCCCGGGGTTTTGGGTCCCTGGGGTTTGGGGGTGCCAGGGTTTCAGGAATTGCATGTCTGGGGGCCCCTGTTTTGGGGGATGCTGGGTTGGCAGTTCTTGGGGTTTGAGGGGTGTCCGGATTATGGGGGGTCCTGGAGTCTGGGGTTCCAGGTTTGGGGGTCGTAGGTTTAGAGGGGTCCCTGGGATTTGGGGTTGCAGGGTTGGGGGGTCCCAGGGCTGAGGGGTCCCCAGATTTTGGGGGTTCCTGGGTTTTGGGGGATCCCAGGGTCTGGGGATATCAGATTTGGGGGTCCCAAGCTTTGGGGGGGGGGGGGGGGGGCGGCCTGGAACTTAGGGGTGCTGGGTTGGAGTGTCCCAGGGTTTTGGGATCCCCAGGGTCTGGGGGTTCCCTGGGTTGGGGTGTCCCTGGGGTTTGGAGGTCCCAGTTTTGGGGTTCCTGTGTTTTGGGGGGTCCTGGGGTCTGGGAATCCCAGGTTTGGGGGGTCCCAGTTTTGGGGGGTCCCTAGGATTTGGGGTCCCCAGGGTTTGTGGAGTTCCATGTTTGGGGGGGATTCAAAGGTTGAGGGTCCCCGTGTTTGGGGGTTCCTGGGGTTGGAGGTGCTGGGTTGAGAGGTGTCCCATGTTTGGGGGTGACTTTGGCAGGGTTGAGGCAGTGCCACGGCTTCAGCTCCAGCAGGGCGGGGTCAGTGGTCCCCAGGGCCAGGGTGACCGGGACTCCCCAGCCACAGCCCCAGCACCATCACTGTTAGGGGGGCCTGGGGGTGCAGGGTGTCCCCCTGCTGTCCCACCCCCACCCGCACCTGCCCCCACTGGGATGAGCCAGGGAGCCCAGTGCTCCCAGCACCCCTAGCCCCTCCCAGTCCCTCCCAGTGCCCCCAGTGCCCCCCAGCACCCCGCACCTGGCTGTGGCAGGAGCCCACCACGGGCACCTCGCAGGCTCCCCAGTCCCCCCAGTGCTCCCAGTGCTCCCAGCCTGCCCAGTGCCCCCAGTGCTCCCAGTGCCCCCAGTCCCTCCCAGTGGTCCCAGTGCCCCCAGGCCCCCCAGTGCCCCCTGCCCCGCACCTGGCCGTGGCAGGAGCCCACCATGGGCACCCCCCTGTCCCCCCAGTCCCCCCAGTGCCCCCAGTGCTCCCAGTGCCCCCAGCACCCTGCAGCTGGCCGTGGCAGGAGCCCACCATGGGCACCCCCAGTCTGCCCAGTCCCCCCACTGCTCCCAGTGATCCCAGCACCCCTAGCCCTTCCCAGTCCCTCCCAGTGTTCCCACTGCCCCCAGTGCCCCACATCTGGCTGTGGCAGGAGTCCACCACCAAGACCAGGTGGAGCCGCAGGGCCATGGCTGGCCAGGGTCACCGGCAGCGTCACCTCCATCACCATCCCCCAACGCACCTGAGCAGGGCCGGAGTAAATCCACGCACCCTGTGCAGGGAAGGGGCAAAATGAGCCTCCGCAAGCAAGAGAGGGGAAAAACTCAGCTGTCCCGAGAGGGACATGATGAAAGCAAGAAACCTGAGCAAGGCAGTGACCAAACTGGATGCCTGAAGCAAAATATAAAAAGAAAAAAGCCTCCCTGAGTGGAGCAGGAGCCAAACTAACTGCCCTGAGCTGAGCAGGAGTACAACTAACTGCCCCAAGCAGGACTGGGGAAAACCAGATGCCATGAGCAGGGCAAGGGCCACACCAGCCAGCTCAAGTGAGGCAGAAATAACAACCAGCTGCCTTGCCAGGGCAGGCGCAATACTCACTGCCCTGCAAACAGGTCAAGGAATTAAACCTGATGCTAAAAAGCCACCCACGAATGTTTTTCGGAGCTCGAGGGTGAGAGAGCAGCTGGGTGGGGGCCTGGCAGCCAGCCAGGGTCAACCCAGTGCAGTTGCTGAAGGTCTTTCTTTGGTAGCGCTAGTTCAGAGTCAGCCTGTGGCTCTGTCTTGGGGGGCAGATAAAATTCATTGGAAATGAACCTGTAAGAGACCACGTGCTTTGCTACACGAGTCTCATGGACACAGTCCTGTACCTGGCAAGAGTGGAAAAGAAACCCTCAGCAACCCGAATGTGGCAGCCAAAGCTGTGAGCAGGCACACTTACGGCCCTGGGCAGGTTTTTATTCATCTGGCTGGTGTGGCTCCAGGAAGAGGCGGGAGCTCTGCCAGCAGATAGACAGCCCTTCGCCAGCAGTGCGTGGGGAAGCCCAGCAGCTGCCGGCTGCGGGAGGTGCCTGGGCTGTGGCGGCTGCATGGGGACACGTCCCCATCCAGCCCCGTGTCAGAAAAGGGCAGTGATGCGGCACCTGCCCGGCGCTTGTGAGCTCACCTGGCCAGGGCTTGGGATCCTGAAAAGAGGGCCAGTGAAAGCTGTCTGAAAAGGTTTGAAGATTTCACCGGCCGGAAGATCAGTAAGGTGTGTACGCAACTGGCGTGCAACTTTCTCTTCCTGCAGCAGGAGATTTCCCAAAGCAGTACACTCTTTCACAAGTTGTTCGTGTTGGGCTTTTTGTGTTCTTTTCGGGTGAGATGAGAGTTCCCGTGGGAAGACAAGCATGTTCTCTGCTCCGACAGAGCTGCTTTGGCTGAGAACAGTTTCCTGCCACCCAAACCATGACATGTTGAAGGCTATTTCATGTAGTATTTCAGGATAATTTCTGAACCCTCTTGGTCTCTCCATAGCTTGTGGAGTATCCCAAGTACTTGGATCTTCAGCCATACACGTCTCAGACAGCTGGAGAACCGCTCCTCTACACCTTATATGCTGTCCTGGTACATAGCGGTGGCAACTGTCATGCAGGACACTATTTCTGCTACACAAAGGGAAAGAGCAACTTCCTTCCTAACGGGGGAAAAATGTGTGCTGGGGAAGACAAACCTTCACAGCAGTGTTACTGGCAGCCAAGGTTTTGGGGGAGAAGGTCTCCTTAGGGGCTGGATTGGATTTGTTTTGGCGTACTCTTAGTTCTGTAGTTTTCTGCCTGTGTTTTTGTTGAGAAACCATGCAGTTCATCTCCAGATATCGATGCCTTTCTTTGCAGGCCAGCAATGGACTGTGGTAGGAGATGAACGATATGTCTGTGGGTGGTCATGGCATTGACCCAGTTCTGAGGCAGCAAGCCTATTTACTGTTTTAGGTCAGGTAATAACAAGTATTAAAATGTGTTCAGAATACATTTCCTTTTCCTGGCTTTGCTATTTTTCTTCTCGTCATCCTGAGTGTTTCTCTTTGTGTCATAAGAGACAATTACTACCTGCATCATTCAGTGCTGTCAGATCTGAACTACTCCACGTCAGTCCTTAGCTTCCCTTGCTGGGCTTTAGGCTGCTGCCCTGGTGTAAACTGCTACTTGTCTGCTATCTGAAGCTGGCTAAGGTAGAGAAGGGTACTTAAAGGGGGCCTACAGGAAAGACGGGGAAGGACTCTTTATCAAGGAATGTAGTGATAGGACGAGGGATAACAGTTCTCAACTGAAAGAGGGAAGATTTAGATTAGATATTAGGAAGAAATTCTTTACTGCGAGGGTGGTGAGACACTGGAACAGGTTGCCCAGAGAAGTTGTGGATATCCCATCCCTGGAAGTGTTCAAGGCCAGGTTGGATGGGGCTTTGAGCAACCTGGTCTAGTGGAAGGTGTTCCTGCCGGTGGCAGGGGGGTTGGAACTAGATGATCTTTAAGGTCCCTTCCAACCCAAACCACTGTATGATTCTATGATTCGATGGAATGGAGGCCATAGGGGGTATAAAGACGCGGACTTGCTCTGACAGGGGCAGACCTGGTGGGAAGACCCCAATCAAATTTCCCATTTGTAGACTTGGTTACATCTTCTCTCTGTTGTAGACACCGCTCCAAGAAAATTACTGAACCCCAGAGGAGGCTGCAAGAACAGCCTTAAACGGAGATCACTTTTTTCACCTCCAGGTGCTCTGATTTGAAAATTGGAGAAAGGGCTTCTTCCTCACCGGCACCATCGTATGGCCGTTCCTTCCTCAGTCAGTGGGGGGCCAACAGCAAGCGGCAGATTCTGTGGGACCGCAGGGTCTGCCTCGTAGGACTAAGGTAAGTCTAGAGAGATGGGTCAGGGCACCAGCTGGACAGTGGATTTCTTTCTGGGATCTTGGCATTGCTCTCTTTTCCCTCCCACACTGCAGCTTTCTTCACAGCCACAACGCTGCTCCCTCTCAAAGCATCCCACCTAGATCCATCCCATTTGTCTGCCTTTGGCCCTTCTGCCTTTGCAGCCCTCCAGGAGACCCTTTGGGAGGCCCTTAGCTCTCCCCTCCCACAGCTTCTGGGGTTTCCCCACTGTTCTGGTCCTTTCAGGAGCAAATGGCAGGACCTTTTCACAGCTCTCTTTGCAGGACTTGGCGGTGGGCATGGAGGACTCTCCAGAGGACAGCAGCTCTTCTGCAACAGCCAGCACCAGCCAAAGAACCTGGGCAGGTGCACGGGAGGTGTCTGCAGGCTGGCCGTGCCCCATCTGGCCCGGCAGGCTCAGCATCGCCTCCTACGTGGGCTTCTGCTTGCATCGCTTCTTCTGCGGCTGTGTAAGGCTGGTATCCAGAAGGAAAGCTGCATGCCTGGTCTGCTGTCAACCATTTGACCATGTGCTGCACACCATGCGAGAAGACAGCAACAAAGAGGAGCACGGATTCAGCCCTTCTTCCCCCTGCCAGAGGAACAGTGCCAGGGAGAGGGCCCGGAGCAGATCCCTGCAGTGGGGAAAATATCTCCGCAGCTGGTTCATGGACACCACGGACTACGACCACTCAACAGGGAGGAGGAGGAGGAGAACTAGTCGTCCAAGTTGCGACCACGCTCCGCAGCTCCAGGGCCCTCCAACAGCAGCTCCCAGTCAGCTCCTGCACCCAGGGCTGCTCGGGAGCAAACCCTGCCCATGCAGAGAGAGCAAAGCAGATCCCTGTGGCAGGGCTATGATCTCTGCAGCCGGTTCGTGGACATCACGGACTACAACCACTCAGCAAGGAGGAGGAGGAGGAGGTGGAGAACAAGTCCTCCACACCGTGACCGAGCCCCAAGGGATGATGCAGCTCCAGGGCCCTCCAATGCCAGCTCCAAATGGGCTCCTGCACCCAGGGCTGCTTGGGAGCAAACTCAGCTGAGGCAGAGAGAGCGGGGCAGATCCCTATGGTGGGGCTCCGCAGCCGGTTTGTGGACACCACAGACTACGACCCCTCAGCAGGGAGGACAAGGAGGAGAGTTTCAGCACCCCAGAGATGCAGGTCGGACAAAGACTCGGGGTGCTGCAGGGGTGACGGGGGCAGATTGCGACCCTGGATGAGGGAGAAGCACAGCATCTGACTTCTGCAATGCTGGAGAGGAGGAGGAGGAAGAATCCAGGAAGCACCAAAACTGCCCCCAGCAGGGACCAAGCTGCACAAAGGGCACCAGCAGCCCACCCTGTCCCTCCTCCCAGTGCTGCCTCTGGACAGGAAGAGCTCAGAGCAACCTTCCAGAGACTCAGACAGCTCTGCCAGCTGGCCTGCCTGCCCACAGGTCCCTCCAGGAAAAGCTTCAATCCGTGTTCAGCTTTTGGGATCGCCTTGCCAAAACAATACTAATTTGGAACCAACAGGCAGAAAAGCCAAAGCCACAATTAAAAACACTTGTTAGCCTTGCATATGTAATTCACGGGGTGTTTCCTTCTCTGTAGGTTTTGGGAAAAATTGGTGGAAATACCCAGTCCGAGAAGTTTATGTTATGGGATTTTGAAAGCAGTGTGCTTGCATTTGCCCATCTTGCAATCTCTTCTTTTTAAATAGGGATTTCAAGTCACTCGAACAGAAATGGGCTGGATGAGCTGACAGCAAGCGGGACTGGAACGGGCTGAACGGCCGGGCCCAGAGCGTGCTGCTCAGTGGCACCAAGTCTAGTTGGAGGCCAGCAACTAGTGGTGTCGCCCAGGGGTCAGTACTGGTTCCGATCCTGTTTAACATCTTCCTTAACTAATGGTCTGGGTGATGGGCAGAGTGCACCCTTAGCACCCAAGCTGCTGAGTGCATCCCTTGGGATGCACTAGGGTGCGTCAGCGCGGAGAGGCGTCTCCCTCCTCCAGAGAGGAGGCTGCTGGGGCCCTGCCGCGGTTGTGGTGCCGGGTGGGTGCGAGGGTGCGGGGCAGTGCCGAGTGCCCCCATGGGCTGTGGGCACCTGGCTGCACGTGGGAGCTGTGGGCACGGATTGCTCCGTGCAGAAAACGGGGTGCCCCGCACCCCTCAGCTGGCGCTCTGCTCGCCTGCCCATGGCTCGTGTCCTCTCGACCCTGACCATTGTGACCTGCCTGCTCTGCACGTGCTGGGAAGGAGACCTGACGCCAGCAGGCCGAGGGGACCAAAGCTGGGCACGGTAAGGAGATGTCACTGGTACAATTCTCACTTTCTATGGCCATGTCACCCCTTGTTGTTCTTACTTTCTGACCTTGCTCTGCCTACATCTGTCGCTGGGTCTGCTCTTGTCGAGGCAGGGTCACTTTTAACTAAAACTTAAGAAAACTTTTAACTTCCAAAAAGAATGCCCATGAATTGAGAGGCCAGTTAGAACATCTTACAGCAGAAATCTCAGTCGAGTCTGGCCAGTAACTAACTTGGCACTCCAGAATACCCTACCTCTAAACGCTTCATGCAGCCATCTAATGCAGAAGTTTGGCAAAAAACCCTCCCAAAAACTCACCGTTTTCTCTTCCTCCACAGACAGATCACACAACCCCCTATCAGCCCGAGCAGCATGGAGGCCAAGACCACCACGGCACCTTCTATACAGTACTTCTGGAAATCCATAGGATCCCTAGCATTTGAGTTTCTCTTGCCATCCACACCCGGAGGAACAATTCTGCACGTTAATGCGTCCTGTGCACTACTGGTAATCTCACAGGAGGTCTGTCATTGCCAGGAAATGTTCTTTCTCACTTTGTTAACATCTCTGAAACAGTGAACATCCTGGGGCTGCAACATTTCCTCGGTTTCAGTGGAAACAAAGGAACCTCCCAAAGCCGTTGCAAATAACTGCACGCTGGAGCCTCTCTTTCTCCTCTCAGCTTTGTTTACACGCTGGGATGGCCGTAATCCAGTTTTCCCAGCGTCATGGGTTTGCTCCCCTTCTTGGCCACCCTTCACATTTGCACACAATTGTTTTTGCGCTCGCCCACCCTCCCTCTCCAAGGCTTGCTAGTGCTGCTGCATGGAGGCTCTCTCTGACCCTTTGGGACAAGTCGTACCACTGAACAGAATTCACGACGCCTGATGGAGAGCATGCGGGGGAGCGCAGCTGTTTGACCAATCGCTCCTTTGAGCGACACAGACAAAAACCATCCCTGCGTCAGGGAGTGCCACCCCCAGCTCTCGCTCCCCAGCCCAGCACCCACACCCCGAGGGGACGGAGTCAGGCCCTCTCAGGAGACACCTGAACCTTGCTCTCCCCTTTTGCCTTTTCTCCAGCATGGGCACCGCTCGTATGCCTCCAGTTTTCAGGACTTCTCTCCCACTCACGGCCCCCTGCAAGACTGCTCAGTACCTGGATTCCTTTGAAAAAATCCATATCCCTGGTGTGGTGGGCTTCCCCAGGGCTGGACAGCACTGCCAAGAATCAGAGAAAGGTGAAGCCTCAGCATGGCTCAGGCACAGAGGATGCAGAAGGATGGTGCAGGTTCCCTCTAAGCCTGTGCCTGATCTATGAGTCAGTGCATGCCTTTGGACCTCAGTTCACAGGAGGGATCTTCCTCTGTTGTGCCTAGGGCCTCTAGGGACTCACAGCAAGCTCTGGGGTGCAGGTACTGAGGGAGGTACATTCGATCAAGAGTCACATTTCCCATCATCTGCTGAGCATGTGTGGTGGGTTGACCCTGGCTGGATGCCAGGTGCCCACCAAAGCCGCTCTATCACTCCCCCTCCTCAACTGGACAGGGGAGAGAAAATAAAACGAAAGGCTCGTGGGTCGAGATAAGGACAGGGAGATCACTCACCAATTACCTTCATGGGCAAAACAGACTCGACTTGGGGAAAAATGTGTTTAATTTATTACTAGTCAAAACAGAGCAGGATAATGAAAAATAAAACCAAATCTTAAAACACTTTCCCCCCACCCCTCCCTTCTTCCCAGGCTTAATTTTACTCCTGATTCTCTCTACCTCCTCCCCTCCGAGCGGCGCAGGGGGACGGGGAATGGGGGTTTGGGTCAGTTCATCACACGTTGTTTCTGCCGCTCCTTCCTCCTCAGGGGGAGGGCTCCTCACACTCTTCCCCTGCTCCAGCGTGGCGTCCCTCCCACGGGAGACAGTCCTTCACGAACTTCTCCAACGTCAGTTCTTCCCACGGGCTACAGCTCTTCACGAACTGCTCCAGCATGGGTCCCATCCACGGGGTGCAGTCCTTCAGGAACAGACTGCTCCAGCGTGGGTCCCCCATGGTGGCACAAGTCCTGCCAGCAAACCTGCTTCAGCGTGGGCTCCTCTCTCCACGGGGCCACGGGGCCGCAGCTCCTGCCAGGAGCCTGCTCCACCACGGGCTTCCCACGGGGTCACAGCGTCCTTCGGGCATCCACCTGCTCCGGCGTGGGGTCCTCCACGGGCTGCAGGTGGAGATCTGCTCCACCGTGGACCTCCATGGGCTGCAGGGGGACAGCCTGCCTCACCATGGTCTTCACCACAGGCTGCAGGGGAATCTCTGCTCCGGCGCCTGGAGCACCTCCTCCCCCTCCTCTTCACTGACCTTGGTGTCTGCGGAGTTGTTCCTCTCACATCTTCTCACTCCGCTCTCTCTGGCTGCAACTGCTACTCCCCTGTAACTTCTTTTCCCTTTCTTAAATATGTTATCACGGAGGCGCTACCACTGTTGCTGATTGGCTTGGCCTTGGCTAGCGGCGGGTCCGTCTTGGAACCCGCTGGCATTAACTTTATCGGCCATAGGGGAAGCTTCTAGCAGCTTCTCACACAAGCCACCCCTGTAGCGCCCCACCCCCCGCTACCAAAACCTTGCCACGCAAACCCAATACAACACGACAGCTCCCGGCCTGTCCTCACGCCAACATGGCTGCCCAGAACTGCCGTGCTGGAAGACGACAGCTCCCAGCATAGCGACGACTGCGGCCCTCAGAGTTGTAGCCTGCTGGATGCCATCCTCCTCCCCTCACCCCGAAGCCACAACAGAGGCCGCAGCGCAGCCCTGCTACACCAGCCCAGGCCTCCTCCGCCCCGGCGCTACCGCACAGCCATGCCCTGGGGGCAGCTCCAGGTCCCGCAGAGGGGCCTGGCGTGCAATGAGGGCCTCAGGAGGGGTCCTGAGTGGACCAGTGCTGGAAGAGATTTTCAGAGTGGGGGAAAGGCTGTCATTGTGACAGGGTGTTCTCCATCACGGTCACGAACCAGACCGAGAAGAAAACCAGGCAGGCAGGAATCTCCATTGCTGGCAGCTTCCAAATCCTGCAAGGGCAAACTCAGTGGCAGAAGTTTCCGTTTCTTTTGCCTCTTTTCTGCATGAGCTCTTCCCGTTTGGTGGGAGGAAGACAAGAGTTGAGGCGACAAAAAATAAAGATTTCGAGTGAATCTTCCACATTTTACGTGGTCAAGGGGGAGAGGCAGGTATCTGCAGTGCGCCAAAGGGAAAGGGATGTCCTGGGGCCACGCCGGGGTTTCTGAACATGGGGCTCTGGGACACAGCGGAGGGCAACAGGGAGGTCCCGAGGGGACATGAGGGCAAAGGGCGGCCTGGAGGCACCCAAGAGCACCCAGGTGCCCAGCGCTGAGCCGGCTCCGTGCCCCCCCAGGGGACGCCCTGCCCCTCCCTGCCCGGGCGGCGCATCACAGTGGGGCCCTTTGTGACCTCCCTTTGTGACACCCCACTGCACTGCATGTGGTCAGTGCGGCTGCGGCCCCCAGCCCACAGTGTCCGGCAGGACGGTGACGGGACAGGGCAGGAGCACGGAGACGGCGAGGAGCCCCCGAGCGCAGCCCACGTCTTTCCCTGACGCCCCCGGCAGCCTCACAGCGCCGAGGCGTTTCGCTGAAGCTTCCCCCTTTCCCGCCCCTACCCTTTCCTCCGTCCCGCAGGATGGCAGAGAGACCCCCCAGCCGCCCCAGGGTGGCCTGGGAGGAGGACGGGGCTCCCACGAGAGCAGCTCTCCACCGGAGCCCTACGAGGTGTCCATGGTCCAGCTGGTGCAGCTTGGTGAGTGAGGGGCCCTGTCGCTCTCGGCAGGGCTGGGGCCAGCGAGCGCACCCGGCTCGACACCACCATCACGTTTCCCCGGCACGCTGGCAGCGGGGGTCCCATGGGGGCGGGCATGATGCTGCCTGAATGACAGGGCTGCTCAGGGCTGGGAGCTGGCCCCAGCATAGCCTCTCCTAAGGAGGGAGGGAGCAGAGGCGAGCCAGCTCCTGCTCCGGGGCACGGGCAGAGAGAGGCAGCTGCTGCTGGCAGGAGGCAGCGGTGCTGTGGGACGGGGACCTTTCCTGCCCATGTCCGCAAGCGAGTTCCTCAGCCCGGTGCACTGGGGGCTTTCCCCACTGCGCCGTGCTTCAGCATCGCAGCCCGTCTGCCGGGCACCCTCCAGCCCTGACACGCACGGGAAGACTGCACCAGGGGAGCGGGCACGGGGCTGGACGGAGGGCAGAGCTCCTTCCTCTGCTTTCTCCTGCCGCCGGGCTCTCTCTACAGCCCTCCCTGCTCTCCTCCTTTATTAGATGCCAGCTGGTTACCTGTGTACGAAGAGAAACAGGAAACCGTGGACTTCATCCGGGCCTTTGTCAGCAGCCCAGAAAAGGTAACCGCGGCCATTTGAAGGCGGCTGTGCCGGCCTCTGCTGACAGGGGCTCTGCTGCCTGCTGCCGGGCTGCTGGAGGTGTGCTGGCTGGGCAGAGCTGCTTCTCCCAGCTCTCCCACACGGCACTGCACCCCCAGGGCTCCCGTCCCCCTGGCCCTGTGTCCCCCCCTCTCACGCTCCCTCTTTGTCTCTCTGTCCCCCGGCTGCCAGGACGAGGGCCACAAGATGAAGTTTCTTGACAGCATCTGCATCCTGTGCAGAACTGCCAGGCACCAGGGCTTGTCACAGGGCCTGGATGTCTTCTGCCACAGCTACGAGCTGGCAGAGAATATCAAGGTGAGGGGACACCCAGCACCGGCACCCTGGGAGGACACCGCTTGGGCGGGGCGAGGCTCTGGTGGCACTGGGTGCTGGCAGCTGCCACGTCCCATCCCGCTTGTGCTCTGCAGGTGCTGCTGGAAGAGGAGCCCAGGGACCAACTGTGCACGGCGCTGCGCCAGCAAGCCATGCTTGCCATCGCCGAATTGAGGTACCTGCCAATCCTTCCTGGGGACCCCTGACCCAGAGGTCCGTCTCCACCTGCACGAGGCCTCGAGGCACCGCTCCCAGCACCAGCCTCCGACGGGCCCCTCTCTCTCTTGGCAGCTCAGTGGAGACGGTGCTGGAGGGCAAAGAGAAAAGCCTCCTAGAAGCCTGCTTCATGAGTGTCTTGTGGCTTCCTCCAGAAGAGGAAAGGACAAACCTCGACTCTTCCCTCTACGTTCAGGTAAGGGCTGGCTGAGCTACAGGAGCCCCCACTCCCTCTGGGCTGCTCCCTGGCCACCCCGTGCTGCGCTATTCCAAGGCAGGGCAGGCTCTCGCCTTTGCTTTCCCACCCTCGTCCCTTCGGCCCCTTCCTCTGCGCCTGGCCACGTCCAGTGCCGCAGGCTGCGCTGCACGCAGCAGATGATTGTCTGCCCCTCGGTCTCTCGCGGGCACCGCGAGAGTCCTCCCTTGGCGCTGGGACTTGCGATCAGTCTCCTGGGGCTGGGAGGGACAGCAGGAAACACTGCCACAACTCTCTGGCCTCCTTGCAGACCCTGGAAGCCATGGATACCATGCTGGAGACGATGGTGCTCAGCTTTCCTGCCTCCAGAGTCAGCGAGGAGCTGCAGACTATCTTGCAGGTCTGGCAGGGGTGAAGAGGGGGCTTCACAGGGGCTGTTCCTCACCCCAGAGGGAAGGGATTGTCCACTCTGGAGTGGACGCTCCCCACGCCAGTGCCATGCGGAGAGAGCACACTGCAGGGAGGGTGCCCACCTCCCTTGGGTAACCAGGGGCTGCCCACCACGCTCTTCTGGAGCACAGTGGCTGCAGAGGGTGGCATCTGCCTCCCTGCCTGCCATCAAGGTTGGCCCGGGCCACTTGTCCCAAGCCTCAGAGGGACCCTAGGGGCAGGAACCCCGCTACAGGCTTGGCTCGAGACCAGAGGCAGCCTTGGTGGACTCTGCGAGTCCAGCCCAGGAGCTGAGCAGTGCTGCTTCTGCTGGAGCGCGTGTCTGCTCCCAGGGCACACCAGCAGCTTCTCTCTTCCCAGATGCTGCTCACTTTCACCAACTCGGAGACAGCAGCTGTGCGGGAGAGGACCGTGGGGAGGATTAGGATGATGAGCCATTTGCTGGCTAACAATCCCACACTGAAGGTAAGGAGACAGGCACCCTCCAGCCACGCCATCTCCTCTTCCCTGCACACCAGAGCAGCCGCCAGCTCTCCCCGCACGGGGCTGCAGCCCAGCTAGCTGCTTTGGGAGCCGTGGCCGGCACGGCCCTGCAAAGCCCTGACTCACCAGGGATCCAGCCCTGCGCACACTCTTGGGTTCAGGCTTTGGCCTGATCCAGCAGCTTGGGTAGAGCAGGCTTTTGTGTGCAATGAGGGCCAGGGAGGGTTCCTGAGGCTCCAAGGGAGGGTGCAGGGAGGCTGAGAGCGGGGTGCTGTGGGGACCAGGGGGCAAACTGAGGCCTCTAGAGCACATCAAAAGGCGCATTGGCGTGCTGAGAGGTGCTGAGGGGCCAACTGGGTCAGGCTGAGGCAACTCCAGGACAACAGAGGGGTTCAGAGGGGACTAGTGGATATGAGGAGGGCTCTCGGCCTCAGGGGACTGGAAGGGAAAATGAACAAGTCTGGAGGGGCTCCGATGGCAAAAAAGAGTCACCCCCATCTTGAATTTCCAGGACAGCTAGTCCTTAGCCACCGCTTTCCCATCCTGCCCCCACTTCTCCCCATTTGCCCTCAACAAGGCAGCCTGGACGCCCACCAGCTGCCTGCCCTCAACCCTTCTGCTCTTCTGCCTCCCTTGCCCAGGCCTGGCACCGCTTTGGAAGAGACATCTACGGCCCTGTCTGCTCTGGAGACATCCAGATCCCAATCTTGGGACAGCTGCTGGGACATCTCATCCTTTTCCAATCTTCCAAGGAAGAGACAAGCTGTCCAGCTTTGGATGCTATTTATTGCCTCAATGTATTCATGCATAAGCAAAAAAGTAAGACAAGTTGTGGTGGGCTTCATCCCTCCGCACACACGTGTCTCCCGATAGCTCTGCTTCTCTTCCTGACCTCCCTGCCCCTCACAGCTGCTTCCCGTAGCATCCCAGCTGTCCTTTTGCTGCAGAAGCTGAGTGCTCTCCTGAAGTCCAGGATCTGTTCTCTGCTGCTCTCCTTCCTCCCTCCTTTCAGGATCCTTGTAGTCCCCACAGCCAAAGCTACCGTTGAGTACCATGTCCCAAAGCTACGTCTTCCCTCTTAGTGAAGAGCACATCCATCTGTGCATCACCCTGGCTGGTCCCTCCAGGGCTTGTAGCAAGAAGCTATTCCTGATGCCCTCCGGAAACCTCCTTGACCGCTTGTGTCCTGCCACATTGCAAGCAGATCTCAGGCCGGTTTGCTAAGCTTGCTGGCAAAGCTGCTGTGTCTTATTGACTCTTCTGTGTTTTCCCCGCTCTTTAGGCAGGTCAGTGCTAAAGGATAAAGCACCACAGCTCCATTGGGAACCTAAGCCCACCTCCTTGCTGTATTTGGCCAGCACCAGAGACATGGTAATGAGCTTCCCCCTTGCTGGGCCTCTTGCCCGTGGCATCAGCAGGGCACTTGGGTGAGCAAAGGCATCCAGAATCGGCGGCGCTGGCGGGGCCTCACTGTCCCTGGTGAGAGGGTTCCTGCTGGCCCCGAGCAGGGACCATGCGAGGGCTGCACTCCAGTGTCCCACCAGCAGCTCCAGCCCTCCTGGCCACCAGCAAGCCCTGCTTCGCTGGAGGGCCAGCACGCTCTGCCCAGGAGCCCAACCTTCTTCCCTCACCCTGAGGGCCCTCTCTTCTCGTCCTGCCCCGTGCACTGACTGCAGCCCCTGCTGCCAGCTTGCCTGCTGGCACTGCCGCCAGCACTGCTGGGCATCTCTCGCCGGGGCTGCTCACACTGCCCAGCTAAGCAGCGCCACCAGGGCACTCAGTGTGACATGTCTTCGCTCCCTTCCTTCCTCACATAGGATTTTGCAAAATACCTCCAACCTTCTGAGAGGACAGACATCGTCCTTGTGGCCATCGAGGCAATGAGAGACTCCAGCATCTATGAGAAGGAGGCGGCAAGTAACACACTGGATGGGATCATGAGAGACCCTGACTTCTGGCTGGCGGATGTAAGTGGCCTGTGGCTGGACTGCCCTGCCCTTGAGCCCTGTCAGGCCTTGTTCTCCCTCCATGCCTCCCTCCCAAACCCAGGTGTTTCGCTGCACTCCAGTGGCGGCATCACCCTCACCTGTGTCCCCTCCAGGTGCCAAAGATCATGAGCTGCATCCACGAAAACCTGGCATGCATCCACATGCAGTCAGCCCGGCAGAGTGTGGAGTCACTCCTGCTCCTGCTGACCGACGAGTACCCCATGCAAGTGGTCAGGAGCCTGTTGAAGTTGTCTCCACCAGGAGACAGGTACTGGCCCAAAAGCCATGCGGGCTTGTTCCCTGAGGGGAGAGGGACCCAGAGACTCTCTGCCTGCCAGATCCAAGGAGCACTGCACGACACCCCCGAGGAGCAGGGCCCTCCATCCCACCATGCTTTCCAGCCCTGCTGGGGCGGCCAGGCCGCGGCAGCCAAAGCTGGCCAAGCCAGCCCACAGCCCTGCCACCACGCTCCTCCCACACCCATGGCGAACGCCACCTTGGCCCTCTCCTGCTGCCCAGGGCATCCCAACCGAGGGGCAGGCTCCGCGTTAGGCGGGGCTGACCCAGGCCACGCTGCTGTGGCCGAGGCAGCCCTGATGACACAGCGCTCTGCTTTGCAGCACCAGCATGGCCATGTGGGAGGTGATGTTCTCCAGGCCCCAGACTTTGGAGAAGGTTTTGAAGGAGCTGTTCGTCACACTCCAGGGCCGGCACAACAGGCTCTTCCCCACTATTCCAGAGGACACCTGCATCCTTCGCTTGGCCGTGAGTTACCAGAAAAAGCCCCGGTGCCCTCGTCCTCACCTGCCGGTGGCAACCAGGAGCTGCACGGTGCGGGGAGCCCCGCCAGCTCTGCCGGTCGCTCACCGCTGGGTTTCTTGCAGCTGCTGGCCAGCGACGATTTGGAAGAGGAGGAATTTGCTCCCATGTACAACTGCTGGAGGTTTCTGAGGCATCCAAGCGCGGCAATGCTCTCACTGGTGCTCACAGGCCTCATCACTCTGTCGCAGAGAGCCCAGATGGTGAGCAGGGCGTAGTCAAGGGCAGCCATGTTGGCAGCCAGGGGCTGGGGCACTGGGTGAGGGGGTGGCTTGGCCTCGCCTGGGAGTCAGGAGGCGGCGTCACTGCTCCAAACGCCCTCCCTGCCAGGCTGGGGCCTGGTGGCTGCCTGGACAGCTTTGCAGGCATGGGCCTTGTCACAAGCCGGAAATTCTCTTTTCCATCCAGGCAAGAAAAATGCAGGTCTTCCTGCCAGACGTGATGGAGGTCCTGCAGGATGGCAACCAAGATCTCAAGATGAAGGCCCTGGTGGTCTTCCGAAATGTCATGGCTCACCTGAAGAGGAAGGAGGCCAGCCCCATCGCTGTGCAGCTGGTGGAGAAGCTCCTGCCCCTCTTTGCCGAGGTGAGGCTGATGTGGGAGCCTGAGCCCCGCAGACGGGCACTGGGCAATGACAGCTGCCCTTCAGCCCAGCCCTGCGAGCGGCCCTCGCAGCAGGGCTTCTCCTCTCCTTTCTCCCCCGGGCTCCTGGGGAGGGCTCCTGGCTTCTGCAGCCCAGCCCACCTTCTCCCTGAGAGCTGCTCTCAGAGCCCCGAGGGCTGCCCCAGCTGCGCTGCGGGGCAGGACCAGATGTCCTCCCCAGACACCGTGGCGAGGGGCTGGGGCTGGGGCTGAGTCACTGGTGCATGGCCCGGAGGCATTGCCGAGGACCAGCCCGGTCTCCTCCTCAGCCCGTCTGGGGGAACCTCTTCCCTAACGCGGCCGGTGCAGCTGCTGGGCAATGCTGGGTGGCCGGGAGAGCACTTGGAGGCACAGGCGCTGCCTGAAGGAAATCTCCTGAGGGGCCTTGCACGAGCCCGGGGCCAGTCAGCCGCGCCTCCACACCTGGCCCACAACTCCACTGTGCCGAATCCGGCCCTGCAGCATCTCTCCTCCCATCAGCCGTGCCAACGCTTCTGCTCACCGTGGGCAGAGCAGCTGTTGCTCAAGGGCTGCTGTGCTTCTCCCTACCAGGGCTTCAGCCAGCTGAGAGAGCTCTCCATCAGCCTCTTCGGAGACCTCACCAAGACTGTGGTGGGCAACAACAGGAGACAGATGAGGGACAAAGTGCGAATGGGCCTGCTCCCGCTCTTCTTTCGCATGAGTGACCAAACGCAGAGCGTGGCCAAGGTACAGATTTCAAAGCTAAGCAGTGATGCAGGGAAGAGACCCCCACGTGCTTGGGCCAGGGCATCTCCCAGCTTCCTAAGGGCGGGATCACCCCAGGAACAAAGCCAAGAGGAGGGGGACCCCAGGCCGTGGTGCCATCTCCCAGCTTCTGCTCTTCTGCAGGCCTCCGGGGAAGCCCTCCTTGCTGCAGCAGAGTTCCTCAAGTGGAAAGAGCTCCGACACCTCGTGCAGACACAGCAGACCTGGAGGATTGCAGAGTGCTTGGTGAGGACAACCCCCAAGCCCCCGGGCCCAGGCTGGACGAGGGCTGCCCCCCGTGTCTGGGCTGTGGGCTCTGCAGCCGCGCCTCGCCTGCCCTGCTCCAGCCCGGAGCCCACAGCCTGCACCTGCATCCTTGTTCCCGGTCCTCAAGAACAGAGCCGCCAAGGGCTCTTCTCCACGCCCCTCTCCCCTCCCTGCACCCAGCGGGACAGAGGGCTCTCAGCAACTGGGGGTGCTGGGAGGAGGCTCTGCTCTGGCCAACTGGGGAGGCTCTGTGACACGCCCATACCCTTGTGCTCTCTCCAGCTGGTGCAGGACAGGAGCAGGGCTGAAGAATACTTGAAGCAGAGCCTGCTGTACCTGGAGGATGCTCAGGCCCTCTTGCGAGAGGCGGCCGTGAGGTTCATCGGTGAGCCACAGCCCCCGGGGTCCCTCTTTTGGCAGCCTGGCCCCAGTCCCCGCCGCTGCACTGGCAGCGAGGAGCAGCCCTGCGCCTGCCAGAGCCCCACCTGCCCCGTGCAGGGCCTTGGCCTCCCTCTCCCACCCTTGCCCACACAGGGGGGCTTGGTGGCCGCCTTCCTCACTCCCATCCCCCTCGGCTACTGCTCTTCCCCGCGGTCAGCCCTGATGAGGGGGAGGAGGCCGGGCAGTCGAGCCGGCAGGGCCGGTTGCTGTGCTGCTGGGAGCGTGCTGGGGAGCGGGAGCTCTGACGACACTCTGTGCCTAGGCCTTGCTGTGCGGCCCCTGAGGGACCAAAGCGAGGAGAAGCTGGCTGAGGTCTGCCACGGTGAGTAGGGAGCATGGTCTAGAGGGGATGCCTGGGGGTCTCTGCAGACACGGCGGTTCATCTTGGCTCTGTTGCTTTCCGTCACAGCCCTTCGGACCCTGGAGAAAGACAGCGAACCCTCCATCTATTCCCTGGCATATCAGACCATCCTCATCCTCGGCTCTCCAAAGGTGCAGCAAACATCACGACGGAGCCTGCGAGCGCTCTGCTGCTGGTGCTGCTAAGCCAGGCAGAGGGGCAACTTTCCGCAGGAAAACGGCTCTCATTCAATAAACCGGGAACAACAAGCCCAAACCACCGGTGTCCTTCACATGCGTAGCGCCCTGAGCGTGCTGAGCAGACCCTGTCATTCCCGGCCTGTCCCGCTGCCTGCAGGACAGCTCCCGCCTCCGCACACCTGGGCCCCAGGCTTGGTTTACAAGTGTCCCCCTCGGTGAGGCCTTCCCCAAGGAACTCACTGCTTTTGGCCAAAATAGATTTATTATTTATTCTAAAAAGCATCATCTTCTGAGGTACAGTATCCCTGTTGGCACTGGTAACGGGCACACCACAAGTGATTAGGCTGAGGTGAGTCCAGAGAAATCCAGGTGTCCAGTGAAGAGGCATCGTCAGTGAGACAGCAGGTGGGACAAGTGGGCAGAGGTGAGGGGTCTGCGCTCACATTCCTGTACAGCTGGGCAAGCTCTGCCGCAAAGGGCCACGGTGATGGGCTGGAGCTGTTGTTGAAAATCTCATTTGCTTGGGCAACCTCACCCTTTCTTGTTCCTTCTCCTGACTCTGCTTTGCCTTTGTCTCTAGTTTGATCTTCACTTGTACAGGAAGAGTCAGTATTGGCTTGTCCCAGTGCTTCTTCATCTCTCTGGGTCCTTCTGTGCAAATGGGTTTCAGAAAAGACTACTCATTGATATGAATTAAGAGGCCAGTTAAAAAAATCTCACAGCAGAAATCTCAGCTGGGGACCTGCGGTTCATCCAAGGAGAGCACTGCAGGGACAGAGCAGAAATGCTCCTGTTTTCCCAAGTGGACATCTCCCGAGCACTCCCCTCCAGGACGTCCCCGAGGCTGAAAGACGGGATCCAGCCCACGGGCTACTGCCTGGCTCCTGCAGTACCGCTTGCTCATCACCCCCGGCCCCGACGCACACGTTGGGGGAAGGCTGGCCCTGGGACAGCGCGGCGCATGGCTGGGTTGTAGCCCTCAGATGGCCTCATTCCCAGAAGGGCAAAGTTCCTAAATTCCTAGGAACTGGGTGTGGTGGGAGGTGAGCAATCTCTAACTGCATCCAGAGAGGTCTACGAGCGTCTCTCTGGCATGCTCCTGGCAATAACCACACAGCAGAGGTGACAGTCGTCCTCAGAGAGCCGCTCCTGCCTTCTTTGACAACACCTTCTCTGCACTAACACTTCCAGGTTTGGCTGCTGGCATGACGTGCAAGAACGGGTTCCGGGGGAAGAGCCTGCAGGCACACACTGATTCTGACTGGTGACACCGGGTGACCACGGGACAGCAATTACCTGGCATGCCGGTGTCTCGCATTGCCTCTCTTTCCTCATCTGAGACTGGCACTGCGTGACTGCTTCCCTTCTGAAAGGCCTCCTTCTGCACAGTCTCACAGTCCACCTCTTTAGAAAGAAAGCAGGACAGTTTAATTAGAAGTAACTGTTCCTCATCAGCAACATGATACCTTCAGGAGGCAATACTCTCCAAATACATTAATAAAGCTTAGAAACAAAGCCTGGGCTTTTGGGGGTGCATCTAGTCCAAACAATGTGTCATTCATAGAGAAAAAATGAAGCACATGACCCTTTTCACTTTACCAACACAGACAGCGAGACCTGACCTGCTGGGAAACCAGGCAATTGCATGGGATCTTCTTGTTCACATTACATGTAGTGCATTTTTGGCAAATTGCAAAATGATGCTAGATTACGGCCTTCAAAGAGGATGGGAAAAAGCCGCAGCCAATTCAGCTAGGGAAAGAGCCTTTCTGAGAAGCACATCCCACCATGCCAACCCCACCACACGGGAAGGGTAACAGACACACCCGGTGGACTGAACCCCAAGCTCTTGCAACCATGCTCTGGGCACTTTCACAAGAGGCAGCCCACTGTCCCCCAAAACAAGAGGAAAACATCAGCCAAGTTTTCTGAAACACAACTAGAAACGGAGAGCTAAACTGCCCAAGATTGAATTAACCAAATGAACCACCCAAGCCCAGCCTCAAGCTGGGTGTCCAGCTCCGACCCACCCCTGACCCCAAAGTGTCACCGAGAGTCCACAAACATCAAGGAGAGCAACGAGGCTGGACCAGGCTGTGAAGCCTGGGCTGCCCCAATCCCAGCCGGGCTATGACGCGACCTGCCTGCGGGTCAGTTCCCCTTCGCTCTTGGTGAAAGGCAGGGGAGAACCCAGCAGGGGAAAGGACGCAAAGCTGCGCCCACCTGAAAAAATGAAAGGATAACTACCTCCCGCAGACATCTGTGCTAAAGCAGACATTCAAAGACCCTAGTACTTGATCTGACACCCACTCTGCCTTTAAGCTTCCTCTGCATCTGCAAACGCACACAAACCCAGCAGTCCTGGTCTCCCATCCCCACTCCGACTACAGCTGGCCCAGACTCCTCCCAGGCATCTCCAGCAGAATTTTGCTTTCCCTTGGAGATGGATGAATTCCCAGGCAGCAGCCCCAAACCTTTCTGGAGTAGCTACCAGAAGAGCAATGCGAGAAGGTCCATGGCCGGGTACCTTCCTGGGACCTCTACCAGATCTGTAGTAGATAAAGCGCTGAGCCCCGCTGTTGGTAGGGCTGTGGAGGGACTGCAAAGACAAGGTGAGAGATGCCAACAGCTCTCAGTCCTGGCCACTTCTGGGGGGGATCCCTAATTAGTAGTTGTTCATTAACGAGCTGGGCTCTGGCCAGGGTTAGGTTTGGGTGGTAAAGCAAGCGCAGAGCACGGTGTTGGTGGAGCTGCAAAATAAAATTGAGAGCTAAAACCACCTTTCAGTTCCGGCACCTTCAGTGTGGGAGCCCTCGCTGGAGGGCTCCCTCTTTTAAAACAGGCCTCTGACAAGAGCGTGGCACAGGGATAGGTGGTAGAGCAAGCGCAGAGCCCCACTGTTGGTGGGGCACTGAACAGAATGCCAAGGGAAGGAGAAGACTAGCAAGAGCTTTCACCCCAGGCTGCTTCTCTGTCAAAGTCCTAGGTGGTAAGCGGTGTTCTTGTTGCTGGGTCTGGCGCGGGTAAGTGTTAGGTGGTAGAGCAAGCGCAGAGCCCCAGTGTTGGTGGAGCTCTGAAAGTGTGGCCAAGTAACGGTGAGGGCTAGCAACAGCTTTCAGTGCTGGCACTTCCTGTGTGGGAGCAGTCGCTGGACATTTTCAATTTTGGAGCTGAGCTCTACCTAGACTGAGAGAGGTAGAGAGAAAGCATAACGTTTGGTGGCTAGAGAAGCACAGAGCCCCAGTGTTGGTGGTGGTGTGAAAGGGCTGCCAAGGGAAGGTGAGGGGCAGCAACAGCATTAAGTCCTGGCACCTTCCGTGTGGGAGCAGTCGCTGGACGTTTTCAATGTCGGAGCTGAGCTCTACCGGCACTGAGAGAGGTAGAGCGAGAGCATAACGTTTAGTGCCTAGGAAAGCACAGAGCCCCAGAGCTGGTGGGATGGTGAAAGGGCTTCCAAGGGAAAGTGAGGGGCAGCAACATCTTTCAGCCCAGGCCACTTCTGTGTCAAAATCCTAGGTAGCGAGCTTACATTTTGTTGCTGGGTCTGGCGTGGGCGAGTGTTAGCTGGTAGATCAAGTGCAGAGCTTCAGTGTTGGTGGAGCTGTGAAAGCGCTGCCAAAGGAAGCTGAAGGCTAGCAACAGCTTTCAGTGCTGGCACCTTCCGTGTAGGACCAGTCGCAGGCTGTTTTCAATTTCGGAGCTGAGCTCTACCTAGACTGAGAGAGGCAGACAGAGCATAACACTAGGTGGCTAGAGAAGCGCAGAGCCCCAGTATTGGTGGTGGTGTGAAAGGGCTGCCATGGGAAGGTGAATGACAGCAACAGCATTCTGTCCTGGCACGTTCTGTGTGGGAGTAGTCGGTAGACATTTTCAATTCCGGAGCTGAACTCTCCCTAAACTGCGAGAGAGAGAGCATAACATTACGCAGCTAGACAAGCACAGAGCTACCGTGTCGGTGGGGGTGTGAAAGGCTGCCAAGGGCCCGTGAGAGCTAGCAACAGCATCAGTCTTGGCATCTTCTGTGTGGGAGCAGGCACCAAACGTTTTCAATTTTGGAGCTGAGCTCCACCTAGACTAAAAGAGAGAGAGAGAATAACATTAGGTGGCTAGTCATGAGCAGAGCCCCAGTGTTGGTGGTGTTCTGAAAGGGCTGCCATGGGAAGGTGAGGGACAGCAACGTCATTAAGTCCTGGCACCTTCTTTGTGGGAGTAGTTCGTAGATGTTTCCAATTCCGGAGATGAGCTCTACCTAGACTGAGAGAGGGAGACAGAACAACATTAGGTGGCTAGGCATGAGGAGGTCCCCAGTGTCGGTGCGGGTATGAAAGGGCTTCCAAGGGATAGTGAGGGCCAGCAACAGCTTTCAGTCCTGGCCATTGTCTCAAAGTCCCAGGTGTTGCGTTCACATTTTGTTGCAGCGTCTCGCAAATGTGAGTGTTAGCTGGTAGATCAAGCGCAGAGCCCCACTGTTGGTGGGGCACTGAATGGAATGCTAAGGGAAGGAGAAGGCTAGCAAGAGCTTTTAGCCCAGGCCACTTCTGTTCCAATCTCTTAGGTGGTGAGTGTTCTTCTTGTTGCTGGGTCTGGCACGGGTGAGTGTCAGGTGGCAGA
Organism: Gymnogyps californianus; assembly: GCF_018139145.2. Taxonomy (NCBI): domain Eukaryota; kingdom Metazoa; phylum Chordata; class Aves; order Accipitriformes; family Cathartidae; genus Gymnogyps; species Gymnogyps californianus. The sequence goes on along the minus strand of NW_026113999.1, from coordinate 17,533 downwards.
GCAAGCGCAGAGCGTCAGTGTTGGTGGGGCTCTGAAAGAGTAGGCAAGGAATGGTGAGGGCAAGCTGTACAAGCCAGGTGCCTGCTTCTGCCTGATCAGAAGGGCAGCTTACTATGAAAGCAGCTACATTCCTATGACATTCCCCAGCTACCTATAACATCACAAGATGATGCACAAGCCAGCTGCATGCTCCCGCCCTACTAGGTGCAGAGACACCACTGACATCACAAAGACCTGCAAAATCCTGGTGTTCATTCATACCCAAACAATCACTTAGACACCAGTGACATCACAGGCAGCTGTACAAACCAGGTCCTGCTCCTGCCCTATCACCTACTCAGGCACATGCGACATCACAAGCGCATGAACAAGCCGCGTTACTCCTTCTACCCTATTACCTACTCAGTGACCTATGACATCACAACCACCTGCACATGCGGGGGTCCTGCTCGGCACCTATTGGCTACTCACTCAACAGTGGCCATTGAGGAACCTGAATAAATCAGGGGCGTGCTTCTTTCCTATCACCTCGTCAGCCATCAGTTACATCACAAGCAGCTGCAGAAGCCAGGTGCATACTACTGCCCTATGACCTACTCAGGCACATATGACATCATAAGCACCTGCACAAGCCAGCTGAATGCACCTGCCATAACGGTTACAGAGCCACCAGTGACATCACAAGCAGGTGCACACACCAGCTGCATGCACCTGGCCTATCAGCTACTCAGCCATCAGTGATAACATAAGCAGCTGCACAAACCAGGGACTTTCTCCTGCCCTATCAACTGCTTGGGAACATGACATCACAGGCACTTGCGCAAGCCAGAGGCCTGCTCCTGCCTTAAAAACGACTCAGCTACAAGTGACGTCACAAGCAGCTGCACAAGCCAGGGGCCTGCTCTTGCCTTATCACCTACTCCGCCACCTATGACATCACAAAAAGCTGCAGAAGCCAGGTACATGCTCCTGCCCTAATAACTGCAGAGACACCAGTGACATCACAAGCACCTGCACGAGCTAGGTGTCCATTTCATACCCAGTCAGCTACTTAGCCACCAGTGTCATCCAAAGCAGCTGTGTACAACCACTGCTGTTACCTATTTTCACAAGAGGCACAGGCTTCACAAGAAGCTGCTTCAGCTTCTACCTTTCAGTCTGTTACCTATGAGAAAATGGAAGCGTGTTTTATTGTAAGAGGAAACCCTTAATTGGAAACTTAGTTCATGGCCGAATTTGCCTCTCTATGCACATATCTAGTGAATAGCCCAGGAAATGTTGCAGAGGAGATTAGCAAAGCAAACCCAGGAAACCTCAAGAGATCTCGTAACTACACGAGCCTGTCTTTCCTTTTCACCCCCCGAGTTCCCAAAGCACCAAGGCAGGAGCAGGCAGGGCAGTCGTGCGCTCAGGTCGCACCACGGAGGAGAGAGCAGGAACAGCCCTCTGGCACTCACGATTAGTAACAAGAATTTCTGCTCTGAACTGGGGCTTAGTCCATGTGCAAGTACAGTACTGATCCAGATACGAAACTGAGGGTGTCCGTTAATCCCAGGTGCCACACACACTGTACCTTCTTCCATCGCCTCCTCCCGATGAATGCATTTCCAGTCTCTTCCATCTCATCGCAGCTTAGATAACTGCACTGTGCCTCAGGGCTGACTGGGGGCTGATGACCCTCGGAGCAACAGCAGGAACCGCTCTGACCCTGGTTGTGGGGTTGTCCCTGGGGCTAAGCACTCGGGCTCAGGCTGGTGAACTGGGCCATGGCAGGGCCTGTGGGCAGTGACGTCCCCTCTCAAGCCCGTCCATGCTGGCAGGTACCTGCTCCTGCGCCTGCGCCTGCGCCTGCAGCACCCCTGGGCCCGGGCCTGGGCCTGGGCCTGGGCCCCCGTCGCCTCGGCTGGCCCCAGCCTGTCTCTCACCCACTTGCCCTCAGGCTGCTCGGCCTCTGCACCCCTCGCCCCCAGGCCAGCTGGGACTGGCAGGCTGCCTCTGGCTCCGCTGATTGGCTCAGCCATGGCCAATGGCGTGGCTGTTGCTGGGTGGGCAGGGGCAGCCTGGGCCTTTCCTCACAGAGCTGCCTCCCCACACCACAGCTCGCTCCTCAGCCAGCCGCGGCACTGAGCCTGCGGAGAGACAGCCTTCAAGAAGGGCCATTTCACCTGGAGCTGTTCTCTCAGCAGCGCAAGGTGTTTGCAGAGCTCTGCCGTCCCTCGGTCCACTCACGGGGTCTGGGCCTGCTCACGGAGGGAGGGAAAGGGAAACAGGCGGAAGGGGAGGGGACATGACAGGAAGGGAGGGGACAGGAGGGGAGCCGCCCTGGATTTGCTCTGGATCAGGAAGTCTTTCCCAAAATGTGGGTCTGTCTGTGCTGCCAGCCACAGCCCTGGGCAGGAGGAGCTGCGTGACAGGAGCCGCCGGTGTCAGCCAGGCCGACACCTGGCAGGAGACAGGGCTCTGCCCCCGGTCACACCGCCCGTGCTGAGCCCAGCACCCAGGCCTTCCTCAGGCCTCACCTTCCCCCGGGCAGTGAGGAGGAGAGACGCCCTCTCCTGGCGTGGCCCAGGGCATCCTCCTGTGGCCCGAAGGAAGGACAGAGCCCCCATCACTCTCCCCACGGGGGCTGACCACTGTCCTTTGCGTTTCTCCCAGGGGCTCCCCGGTGCTGACAGGCCCCGCAGGGCTTCAGGGCCAAGGAAATGCTGGGGCGCCAGGGCCTTCTGACCCCCTTCATGGTCAAAACTGTTTCTCCTCGTGGCATGTGGACTGGGCAGATGCCACGTCCCTCTTAGTCTGGGAGGACTGCAGGGAAACGAGGAAGTCACAGCATGCACACAGGTAGGAGGAGAGTGAAAAGGAGCCCTGTCAAGGTTTTTCTGCTGTTTCATGTCTGAAGTCAGACATCTGCGTGCATCAAAGTCAGCTTTTTTTCCTCCAAGCCGCACAGCTTTTTGCCAGCTACAGCGAGGTGGTCTCAGCTGGTCTTTGGGATAACTCAGCTCCTTTCTTTTTTAATTGTGTGCCTACGCTTTTCCTTTTTTCCACCTATTCTTTCTTCCTCTTTCCCCCTAGTTCCGTTCTCTATTAAAGGTAATGAGGATTTGATGTTCCAGACAGAAGATAGAGTAGGTACATACAGGAAATAGGTATAGGCTGATCTATACGTTCAGAGCTGTAGGCTATAGACTAGCTAGATACAGGCTACAAGTAGAGTTACTATTTGCTAATTATAATTTCTTTTCCATATTCTAGAATAGGTAAGCATGGGGACAGAAGTGTAGTCCTCCTCCTGAGAAGTTGGGCACAGTCTAGAATGACAAGAAGCCCACCCTGACTGATACAGTAGGAAGCCAGACAGAAAAGGAGCACGGCCAAGAGAGCCAGTGAAGTTGCAGCTGAAAGCCGCTAACTCCCTCATACAAGATGGGAAAGCGTGGGCTGGAGAGCCAGAGGGAGCACTGGGAGCACTGGGGGGACTGGGGAGCCTGTGAGGTGCCCATGGTGGGCTCCTGCCATGGCCAGGTACGGGGCGCTGGGAGCACTGGGAGCACTGGGAGAGGCTGGGGGTGCTGGGAGGGGCTGGGGGGACAAAGGGACTTGGGGGTGCCCGTGGTGGGCTCCTGCCACAGTCAGGTGCGGGGTGCTGGGGGGCACTGGGGGCACTGGGAGGGACTGGGAGGGGCTAAGGGTGCTGGGAGCACTGGGCTCCCTGGCTCATCCCAGTGGGGGCAGGTGCGGGTGGGGGTGGGACAGCAAGGGGACACCCTGCACCCCCAGGCCCCCCTAACAGTGATGATGCTGGGGCTGGGGCCGGGGAGTCCCCGGTCACCCTGGCCCTGGGGACCACTGACCCCGCCCTGCTGGAGCTGAAGCCGTGGCACTGCCTCAACCCTGCCAAAGTCACCCCCAAACATGGGACACCTCCCAGCCCAGCACCTCCAACCCCAGGAACCCCCAAACACCGGCGACCCTCAACCTTTGAATCCCCCCCAAACATGGAACTCCACAAACCCTGGGGACCCCAAATCCTAGGGACCCCCCAAAACTGGGACCCCCCAAACCTGGGATTCCCAGACCCCAGGACCCCCCAAAACACAGGAACCCCAAAACTGGGACCTCCAAACCCCAGGGACACCCCAACCCAGGGAACCCCCAGACCCTGGGGATCCCAAAACCCTGGGACACTCCAACCCAGCACCCCTAAATTCCAGCCCCCCCCCCCCAAGCTGGGACCCTCAAACCTGATATCCCCAGACCCTGGGATCCCCCAAAACCCAGGAAGCCCCCAACCCTGCACCCCCAAAACCCAGGAACCCCTCTAAACCTACGACCCCCAAACCTGGAACCCCAGACTCCAGGACCCCCCCATAATCCGGACACCCCTCAAACCCCAGGAACTGCCAACCCAGCATCCCCCAAAACAGGGGCCCCCAGACATGCAATTCCTGAAACCCTGGCACCCCCAAACCCCAGGGACCCAAAACCCCGGGGACCCCCAAACCTTGGGGACTCCCAAACTCCAGGACCCCCAAATCCTGGGGATCCTCAACCCCAGGACCCCCCAAGCCTGGGAACTCCCAAACTTGGGACCGCCAAACGCCAGGTACCCCCAACCTCAGAAACTCCCCAAACTAGGACCCCCAAACATGAGACCCCCAAAATCTGAAGACCCCCCCAACCCTGGGACCTCCCCAGCCCAGCACCCCCAAATCTTGGGGACCCCGAAACCCCAGGCACGCCCCCCAAGCCTGGGACCCCCAGACCCCTGGGGCCCCCAAATCCCAGGGCCCCCAAACCCTGGGGACCCCTCCACCCTGGAAACCCCCAAACCTGGGATCCTCAAACCCTGGGGACCCCAAACCTGGGAACCCCTCCCCTTTAGCTGAGGAAAGATAGGGAGCCGCAGTAGCCGGCTGACGTACATGGGTGGTGAGGAACAAGAGCAACAGAGAGGGCTAGGGTTTTAGAGGGTCTCTGGTTTTCATGGGACCTAAAATCAGAAGCGTCTTCAATCACGAGTCTGCACCAGGGCCTGCGAGAGAGCTCTAGCCATCACTGATGGAGCAACAGTTGCCCTCAACAGAAAAGACAAGACAGTGTATCTTTCCATGCCTCAGAAAAAGGCAGGCCCAATGACAAAGGTCATAGTAAAGGAGATGTTTAATGAGAACTTCATTTCCACCCTTCTGTTTTAAGTCTATCTGTGGAGGGAGTCTGCTGCCTGATAGGAGTCCGCTGCCCTGTCCGTGTTGTCCTTCATGCGCGCTGCCAGGCGGGAGAACGTTCGTCCGCTGGAAGTGCCCTCCAGGCTGAAGACGTGCTCCAGTAAGGAAAGGCAGCAGCTCTGCCGCAGCAGCCAGGCTAGCCTCTTCCTCCTGCCACACAAGAGAAACTGCTGGGCCCAGAGCCTCTAGCTGTACAGTGCTAAATCGGACAGGGCCGGGGGAAAGCAGGGCGGCGGACAAGCCAGGTACACCTCCTCGGAGGAAAGGGAGCTGATGGAGGGAGGGCTGCCGGAGGAGAAGGGGGCAAACGAAGAAGTGTCACTGGGGGAAGCTGACCGCTCAAGAGGACGTATTGGCACTACAGCACCAGGGGGGCCAAGCAAAGCCAGGAACCGGCAGGAAAGCGGATATCGCCCTCTGAGCTTCCTCGTTCTCACACCTCACCTCCACCTCCTGCTCCTTCCCCGTGTCCTGGTCCTGCCTCCAGACCCCCTGCCCCTCTTCAGCCTCTACTCCCTGTTTACAGCCCTCTCTCTCCCAGCCACCACCAATCCCTGCCGCAGCCAACATGTGCCGGCAGACACAGCCCCGGCTGCGAGCTGCTTTTTATCCAAAGGCGTGCTTTGTTCCCATGACTGCGCAGGGGGGGAAGGAGTGTGGGGCTCTGCCGTTCCCTTTTCTACCCGCACATCGCTCCTTAATGCCTCGGTCCTGCTCAGGCCTGCGCGTCAGGTTTGGTGTGGCCTCAAGTCTAGGCAGGTCTGGGCCTGCGTGCCTGCGACCAGGTAGGAAATGGCTCTTCCTCCCCTGGGTTCTCAGTTCTGCTTCTTACCGGGCCTCCTGCGGAAGGGAGGATGCTCTTCTGGACACATAAGCGGCACACGGCAACTTTTCCACCTGAGACTTGACAAAGGCTCCAACGGAGGTCTTGGGGAATTGCCTTTTGAGCAGGCTCAAAGCCTCCATGATCATTTTCTTTGCCAGCTCCATGCGTCCCATATGACAGCAGACCTGCACAGGAAAAGGCAAACATCCCAATATGGACTAGTTGCCCAAGAGACTGCAGGAACCTGCCAGTGGCTGGAGATGCCAGGCATATCCCCTGCAACTGGGGAAGGCATCCAGCTCTGTCCCCCAGGAGATCCCTCTGGACCTCCCTGTCTCTTTACCTCCCCTTTGAGGCTGAAGAAGATGGCCTCTTCAAAGCGGGCTATCCCATTCGCTTTCTTCTCTACCGAGTTCCTCAGGACCTCCGCTTCGTTCAGCTTCATGAGGGCCTTTGCGCAAGCACACAGAGAGCTGGTGAGCAGGGGTGCAGAGCCCAAGGCCAGCCTGGTCCTCCCCGTTGCCTCTGGCATCTGTCTTAAGAGGGCCTGTTTCTGCCCCTGGTGATGCCCGCCCAAACACAGTCACACTGGCTCAGAGCACAGGCACCAGTGATCCTTCAGACTGCCTCCCTGCTAATGCCCCTCGTGCTAAGGGCCCAGTGCCCCGTGCCTCTTGCCGCAGAAGAGGCAAACCCGAGGAAAAAGTCAGGGTCTGACCCCAGCATTTCCCTTGCAAGGCCCCGCGAAGGCATGCCCTGTTGCAACGGGGAAGCGGTCCTGCCCAGAGCCAGGGAGGACTGCGTGCACAGTGGGTGCTGGCAAGCAGGGCAACTCACCATGTAGCTGTTGGAGGCATGCAGGTAGGCAGCCACACACTCCAGAAGGTAGTAAAAGGCTCTGGCAGCATCGCCTATTGCCATGTAGTGGCGAGCCAAAGGCACAAGCACCGATTCCACGATGGCTTTGCATTCACATGAGCATGCGCCGTTGTGCTTCCCGTCGGTCTTGCTGGGCAGCTCAGTTGTCTGCTTGCTCTTTGCCAGAAACCGCCCTGCCACACTAGACAGAGGACAGTTGCCACGGGAAGAAGAGAGCGAAGAATACACGCGCATCACCTATACTGGTCTTTCTCCCCACAGGGATGGCATCAAAAGCCCTTTGTTCAAAGCAGAGCAGGCACGACTCATACAGGTGCTTTATAGGTAGGGAGGCAAAGACAAGCTGGGCTTTCTGTCACCTCCCACAGGCAAACCACCCGACTCCCCGTGACGGCTTTTCCCCTGCAGCTTTTGCAGCACTACTCTGTAGGAACTGGCAAGCAAGGGCTGCTCCAGCGTAGTGTGATGATCACTCTGAGCCCATGGGCTTCCTCAAGCACTCCCTCATCTCCATGGCCATCTCCTCCCAGCTCCCACCCCACAGAAAGCCTCTTCCCTAAGCTAGAGTCACAACCGGCACTTCCTTTGTCTCCTCTGGAGACCCTGAGCTCCCTGCCTTCAAAAATAATCAAAACCTTGTCTGCTCACCCAAAATCCTCCTCCATGAAAGCCGCCTGCTGCTGCGGAGCATCTGCAGCATCTGGAAAGGAAACAGGGGGCTAGACACCTCCCCACATACCCTGGGGTAAGAGCTGCTCTCCCTCTCCCGGCGGGCTTGCAAGGATCCTTGCAAGGGTCCCGACACACTGAGGAAAGTCTGCAGTGGTCGTCCTCACCTCCTGGGCTCGTCCCTAGCAGATCTCCTCCCACCCGATCCCCAGCACACCCCGCTGGGCTCCCAGAGGGCCCGGGCTGCGGAACATGGTGCACAGCATACCCTCAGTGGCGTGGGTCCTATCCCTCTTCAGCTGTTCTCCTGCGAGCACCAAGGCCTCCCAGCTGCGTGAGTCGCCCAGGTCAGCAGGGCCCTGACAGCTCCCTCCATCCTGGGTGCTGGTGACGGCAAAGCGGTGGAAGGCAACAAAGTCCCCTTGGCAGCAGCTCTCGCATTTGTGCGCGTGCCACTCCAGGAAGGCGGCACACTTGTAGTGCAAGGCGACCCGCTGTCTCTCGGGCCACAGCTCGTAGGCAGCCTCCCGCAGCAGCGGGACACAGAAGGCCAGGACACCAGGCTGCCGCTCCACGGTCTTCTTGCTCGGAGAGGGCCTCTCCACACCTGCAAGGCAAAGGGCCTTTGCATCAGCCCGAGCTGGGGCCAGGGCTCAGGGCTGTCCCACCCGGCGCACAGAAGTCATGCCTTGGTGCGCATCCTTGGCAGCAAACCAGCGCTGCTGCACACTGAGCCTTGCAGCACGGGGCAAAAGGGCCTGGCTTGCCTTGCTGATGCTAGCACAGCCCTGGGGACAGCAGTGCTCAGCTGTGCTCCAGGCAGGAGCTGGGGGTGTTGCCACCAGCCAAAGCAAGCCCCAGCCAGCGCTTTCTCCCCGCTCTTGGCCAGGCAGTCCCCAGCCTCCTGAGCTTCCCTTCCTGTGCCACAGGGGAATCAAAGCTGCATTAAAGCCTGTTGAAGGCCCCAGGGCACTCTGGAGGGCATCTTTGATCTGGATGCTGCAGGCAGCTGGGAGAAGATGTCAGGGATTCCACACGCCCTCCCATGCCTGTGCTACGAGCAGCACTTGGAGGCAGGGGAGCAGAGGCACTTGGGACGGCTGGTGGGAACTTCCCGCCAGCACAAAGCCAGTGTGCTTTGAGACTGACTTGTAAGATCTTTGAACAACCCATCCCGAACAGCCATGCCTGCCTGAGCTCCACCCACCCAGCACCGGGGGGGAAAGCGCACCATGCCCTGGGGGAGCCCTGCCGGGACACAGCGGGGAGCTCCCTTGTCCACCTTACTGCTACCACTTACTTCTCTCTGCCTGCGGAGAGGTGGCTGGCCCCTTGGTAGGATCTTGCACACCTTCTGGCACCTCTGTGTTTTTCAGCCACTTAAGGATGTTGTCGCTCACCAGCATGTCCAACAAGCAATTCATCTTGTGCCTGACGCCAGCGGGAAGGATGTGTGACAGCAGCTGGGTGGTAAACACCGGCCCGATGACAGCGGCAAACTTCAAAACCATCTGCTTCAGCGGCTTTATCCGGTCCAGCTGAGCCAGCACAATCTCTGTCAAAAAGAAGCACCACGTCTCTCTCTTGCCTGTTCCCCATGCTGAGGCTGGAGAGGCTGGAAAGCTTCAACACACGAAAGGGGGTGGACTTTGGCCTCCTCTCCTCAGGACTGCACCTGCTGGGCATTCGCAACGCATGGCAGGCGTCTTGAAAATGGCTCCGCTTCACAATAATGCACGCTACCAGGTCTGGAGGAGGTTTTTGCCCAACAGTGCCCACAGAGAACAGAGAACTTGCCCCACCTCAGAGGTGGACTCAGAGCTCCCCACAACGGTTGTCTTAACTTGGCCAGATGATACTATTCCTGTCTTTTGGTTTTCTTCTTTTTTCTTTGGACAAAACAACTTAATCGCAGGAATGCTTTAGCATGACATTTCTTCGAGGTTCATACAAATGGCTACGCCTAGAGAGGAAGGACACTCATTGACAGCTCCCCCATCCAGCTCCCCTGGCTACAGGGGGATTTCCATGCCAATGTGCAGAAGAAAAAAAAATGGATTTGGTTTGGATTAAGTGCCTGGAGACCAGAGACTAGCGAGGTAGAAGCCGTGTTCAAAGTTGAGTCAGAGGCAAGTCAAAGATTTTTCCCAGCAAAGGATTTGTTTCTGTGAGAAAAGGGAGCCATTTTAGTGTTGCACCAATAACCTTTTCTCTCCTACTTGCTGCTGGAAAGCAGCCAGCAGGCTCACAGCTGGTCCACACCCAGCAGGGAAAAACAGCTGCCCACAACCCCAGGCCTGTTTTTGCTTGTACCCGAGCCACCTTCCCAGCAGAGCCCCCAGGCTGAGAGGGTGACTCTGCAGCACACAGATGCCCAGCCTCCCTCTACCCGATGCCGCGGGTAGGGGCCCCAGCACAGCCACGAGCCGGCAGAGCGGCGCTCAGCCCCTCACCTTTCAAGGTGGCGGGCAGCACCATGTTCTCCAGGTTCACATCTGGTCTGATGGTGCAGACGATGCCATCGTTCCCCACGCTGGAGCTCGATGTTGCTGCGAGGGCTGAAGCCTCGACTGCAGATGCTGGGTGGAGCAAGAGAGCACAAATAAGGCAATTTGCAAAGTGACTTGCAGCTTGCCAACGTTTCAAAAGTCACCTGAGATGGGACAAGTTCCACCTTACATAGTCCAGCGCGGGCGCACTGTCCTGCCTGTGCTGATCATGGTCATTAAGCAGAGCGAAACAGTTTCCACTGCAAGCGTTTCTTTGCATAGCCCTCCCGGAGACGTCCTGCCTTCAGACCAGCTTTCCCAAACAGTCCCTCAGCCAAAGCTTCCAGATTTCCCAGGGGGCGACTGAACGCCCCGGGACAGAAAGCAGCAGCATTGCTGCCTTCGACAGTGCTACCTCCACAGCCAGAGAAATTGCCGGTGATCGTGCACAATGTAGCGTCAGTCCTGGCTGTTCCCAAGGCCATGGCACTCTGGCTGGCATTGCTTTCTCGGTGGCATTACCACTGTTTTCTTCCATTACCAGCACCCTTGTGGGGATTTATGGGTTTGGATTCACGTTTCCCAGGCCTGTCCCTCACCTCAAGCTGGGGTTTGTTCTCAAGTGAGCTGGTATTTGGCCAAGGTAAATTACATGCCCATTAGAATGCCTAAGAACCACCAGAAGCACAGGTGCTCCGGAACGATTTCCCCTGTGGTTTAGCCCCCCAACCCCCAGCCCAAGAATTTAGGCCCCTCCAAGCCACCAGAACTGCTAGCCCCTGCTTTGGCTGTCCCCACAGAAAGGCACGCAGGAGCCCACACCTCCGCCAGACCAAGTTTTGCACCGCTGCAAGATCTGACTCTGCCCAGATCCATGGGGGAACAACGGGGCAAACCTGTGCTGCGGAGAATGTGCCACAGCAACTGGCTAGTCAGCTGCAAAGGTGCTTACTGATCAGGCTCTCCCAGTTGTCCTCTGCTTTTTCACCCCGCCTCCGGGTGCGGAACCAGAGCATGGTATTGTAACAAAGGCAAAACAGCAGCTCCTCGCAGTAATACGGGTTCCCCGAGCTTCTTTGGATCAGGAACCTGGGCAGGAGCAGACCCGCAGTGATCAGCACAAGGAAAGTAAGGTGAAACACAGTTCAGGTGAGCGGCGAGTCACTCGGGCATAACAGGATAGCCAGCATCTTTGTCACAGCTACACCTCACTTTTGAAAGGGATGGTCCTCCCGCTGCCTTGGGCTTTTGGGTCCCCCTGAACCTCTAGCCTTCGCTGAAGTCCATGGGAGAAGAATTGCGGACAATGCCCAAAGCACAGAGCAGCGAGCCCTGCCTTTCCTCTCCTCAGGAGCCTAGATCCTCTCTGGCAGCAGGGCGGACCTCTGCCCCAGGGAATCTCCCCCATAGCCTGGCCACTTAGACCAAGGCCTTTTCACACTCCAGCCACACTTGGCCTCGGGACTCTTCCTCCCTTCCTCCCTGTGCAACAGCAAAGGGCTGACACCTCCCACGCTCTGTGTCTAGGGAGTTGCCCACTCTCAGCTCACTCCTGCCGGGGCCAGGCATAACAAGCAACCCACCTCCGGTACTCGCTAGAGTCAGTGATGCTTCTAGCGGCCCTGCGCTCCCTTTCCTGGGGGGTTGATTCCCTTCCATGGTCTGCATAGGTTCAAGCCCTCAGGAAGAGCTCCCCTGCCTCGAACTTACCTTGCCAGATCCCTGGGGATGCTGACCACTCCAAGCTCCTGGCAGACTTTCTGCACCACAGCTGAAGGTTTCAGCTCGTCCAGATGAAGATAGGTGATTTTTGGAGACGTTGTGTTGTCTGCTGCGGCTTTGCAAAAGCTCTCTGTTCTCGCGTAGCCCGGAGCTAAGCTCACGACCATGAAGAGGGAGACGTTTCGGAGCACGGGTGACATGATACTCCAGGAGGCAGGGTCGATGAAATGGGCATTGTCGATGACAAATATGCCAAATTCTCCTCCAATGACCTGAAAAAAGCAAGTTGTTCTGCGAGGAATCTGGTGGATTCTCAAGTGTCTTCCAGGAGAGGAGATTTAGCCCCTGTCTCTTGAGAGGATGCTCTGAAGTCTCTCCCCAGCCACTTCCCTGCTCAGAAGCTTACCGACTCTTAATTTCTTTGAGACTTCAAGGTCACACCTAACATCACTTGCCCTGCAGAAGGAGGGAGCTTGGGCAAGGGAATGCAGAAGCCATTGTTCCTCCTCCAGGGCACACTTTACGGGAGGAAAGTTATTGGGTGTGTTGGTGGGGCTGCGGGGGGGTTTCTCAGGCCCTGCAAGGGTGATGATCCAGGCGTGTGGTCGTCCCGCCCTGGGTACAGCCCACCTGCTGTGGTACAGAGCCCACAGCCGGCAGGGTTGTTTTCCTTCTCTGCCCAGGAGGAAGGAAGGAAGGAGAAATGCTCACCTTCTCTAGCACTTTCGCCCAAGTCGAGTGCAATTCCGTTTTTCTTTGAGTTTCACGCATCTCGCGAACCTTGTCCGAAACAGGAAACTGGCCAGAAAAGCAGAGTCAGGGAGGAACATCACTCCAGGGCTAGGCACACCTACCCAAGCAAGACCACAGAGCAAACCGCCTCTGCTGGCCTCAACACCTTACCTCTCCCCAACACAGGTGCAAGGAGCCACAGAGGGGACTTCACCTGGAGCCTAAAGCAGAGGCTCTCTGCTGAGGGTCTCTGGCAGAGCTGGGGCTTGGGGGTGGGCTGAAGAGCTCGTTCTCTGGCTGTGGGAGTCTTGGGCTGGCTGGAGCAGACCACTCACAGAGCGGTGACCTCAGCACGAGGTCAGCAACAGCCTCTCTCCAATGCCACTTCCAGGGTGCTGAACAAGGCACCGGGCACTGCCAGATGCAGCGCGGGACATGAACTCACCACAGACAGGGAGCCCCTTGGGCCCAGGAATGGGAAACGTGTGCTACGACCCCTGCGATTCCCACTCCTGACCTAAGGCCCTCCCAGCAGCGTGCCCACACGACGTCAGACCCAGAAAAGCTCACGAGAAGGCCTTCTCCAGGGCCAGAGAGGCCTCTCGCTCTCACCTCGACAAGGAAAATGTCATTGAGCAGGCAATAGCTGCTCTCCTCAATTGTCCCTCGGAGCTTTGTCTGCAGCATGCGCTGCCTGGCACTGCACGGTTCACAGTCCTGGAGGCCCAGGGCCCTGGCCGTCAGCGTACGGATGGCAGAGAAGGACTGCCTCACGTTGAGCTCTAGCAGTTCCATGGCAACTACCCTGCGGTGCAAAAGCAAAAGGGACTGAGATCCCCAACAGCCCAAGCCTTCTAAGACAAAAGGGGTGGAGATGCCCTTGGAGGGCGCTCTTCAGCCACCCATCTCAAAGGGCTTTGCAGAGAAGGCCAAGCTTTTCACTCCTCGTACGAGAAAGGGCACAGAGGGGCAGTTGCTGCCAAGCCACCGGGAGAGCCGGGTCCAGACCCTGTGTCTCCGCAGCGCTGGCCCAGGTCTCGCTACGCCCCCCCTGCAGAGGAACTCACAGGGCTAAGAGGCAAGGATGGAGCAAGTGGTGAGTTTGCCTTTGGGTTCCAGAGCTTAGCAGTCTGCCTCCTAGACCACAGGAAAGCTTTTCTGCCCCAGTGCTCCTTCTGGGAAACAGGCAGAGGGCTTCTGAGACAGGCCACCCTGCTGTCTGTTGGGTCTGGAGTCAGATGAAAAGCACTGAGCTTGGGCTCTTCCCTTCTATCTGTGCCTGGCCCAGAGGTGAAGGAGGAAAGGCCATGGCTCAAGGAACCACCTCCAACTCCCCGAAGAGGCAGAGGTGGGAGCAGAGCACGCAGGTGCTCCTAGGGAGTGTCTCCAGGAGGCTTTGTCGTGAGGCTGCAGTCCAAGGGCCAGGTGCACCAGCAGAGGGGGTGGAGTGTTCCATGGCTGTCAGGGGATGGGCAGGGGCAGTGTCCCAAGGCTAAAAACCTGTACCTGTGGCCAGCCTCCTGGCCTAAATAGGCCAGTTCGGTAAGTAAGTGGCTCTTTCCGGAGCCCATCGTGCCCTCAAATGCCAGGATGTGCCTTTGACCAAAATCCTCATAGGCTTTCAAGCACCTGACAAAGAGGTCAATCTCCTTCTCCCGACCTGTGAAGACAAACAAGAAAAGGAGCTGCTGGGGTGTGCTGAAAAGCAAAAAGAGCCGTCCCTTTTGCTGGCACCCTCCACCGCAGCTTCCCTCCCCGCCACCGCATCCGCCAGCCTGCCTACACCCAGGCCTCCTTACTGCCCACTCGTCCTAGCTTTTCCACCTCTGCCTTCCTCAGAGGGGTAGTGGGCCCACCTGCCCGCCTGCCCCACAGGGCAGCTCCCATGCCCTCTTCCCTGCCCCGACCCCTCCGCTCCCCTCCCACAGGCACAGATTCAGCCGGCCCCATGCAACTCCCCACAGTGATCCAGCACAAGACTGGAAGGGACGAGTTGAGTCGCTGCAGGCAGCTAGGTCCCAAACAGACTCAAAGCATCTCCTCGCTGTACCATGAGCCACAGAGCGCTTCCTGGTAGCTAAAAGGCAGCGTCTTCAGGCCTGTACAGGTTTTGGCTGGGCTAGAGTTAATTTTCTTCAGCGATAGCTCGTCTGATGCTATGTTTTGGATTTGTAACCAAACATCAGTGTTGATAACACAATGATGTTTTAGTTATTGCTGGAGTGCTTGCACAGCGTCAAGGCCTTTTCCAATTCTCACGCCGCCCCGCCAGCGAGCAGGCTAGGGGTGCACAAGAAGCTGGGAGGGGGCACAGCCGCAACAGCTGACCCCAGCTGCCCAAAGGCCTAGTCCATACCATATGACGCCGTGCTTAGCAAGAAAAGCTGGGGGAGAGAAGGAGGAAGGGGGGACGTTCAGAGTGATGGCGTTTGTCTTCCCAAGTCACCGTTACGCGTGACGCAGCCCTGCTTTCCTGGAGATGGCTAGGCACCTGCCTGCCGATGGGAAGCAGGGAATGAATGCCCGATTTGGCCTTGCGCGCGTGTGCAGCTTTTGCTTTACCTATTAAGCTGTCTGTATCTCAGCCCAGCAGTGTTCTCACTGTTACCCTTCCGATTCTCTTCCCCATCCCACTGTGGGGAGCGAGCAGCTCTGTGGGGCTGAGCTGCCTACCGGGGTTAACCCATAACAGGGCCCAAAACATCTGGCAAGACACCGAGTGATTAAAGGCATCCCGTGTGTCCTGACATTTCCATGCCTATGCCCAGATGCTGCCAAGAAAGGAACTCTGAGGAGTACAAGGGGGAGAACCCACCGCCAAAACTCTCCGCCAGTCTAGCAGAAGGAAATCTCTTTCCTGATCCCAAAGACAGGGGTCAGTTTAGCCCCCAGGGTGTGAGCAGCTCCAGAGTTGAAAGGAACCTTCGTACCAGGTGTGGAGCATGGCAGGGAGCACCAGGCGCCTCACCCTGCTTTCCACCCCAAAGACAGCAACCAAGTAGGGGCCAAGACAGGCGGCACTTCCTTAGGGCCGCTGCAGGCAACACCAGCCCTGGCAAAAGCTCCCTTCCCAGCGTGGCACTAAAAGTTACCAAGGGGAAGAAACTGGGGCTCAGAAGAGCAAGGCGTTCTCCACCTACCCAGCAAGGGGACGTACTCCGACCTCTTCTTGGTAAGACCCATGCCAAATGTGCTAGAAGCAGGGGAAAAGAAAACACAAGTCAATTAGCTGGGGAGAAGCCAGGGGACATAGAGAAGCAGCCTGGCATGGAGGGGCAGGACGTGCTCCTTGGGTACCTGCTTTTCTTTCGAGCAGCGTGTTATCCCCTGCACACTCCCCCAGCCAAAGTTCAAGCTGCAGGCTAGGACAGCTTCAAGCATAAAGAAGCCCAACAGCCACGGCAGGACAGGAGAACGTATCAAGAGTCCATCACCAGAGGCCAAACCCAGGGAAATCGGAGACATGTGAAAGAAGCCCGGGTGTGCTGTTGACCACGTTGGCCAAGGAAAACAAGTGTCTTGGAAAGGAGGACTTGTGTCACTGAACGGGTTGGGATGCCAAGCACCTGGCACCTTTGGCTCAAGTCTTCCGGTAGTTTCAAAGAGACGGCAATGTTAACATTCAAACCGTCATCCAAAGAGAAGGTCAAATCCTGGCCCAGAGGAAGAGCTGAGATTTCAGCAGGAAGACATGAGGAAGAGTGTCCCGATGGTCCATGTTTCCCCATGGGAACCGGACTGGCCCACAGCTTCCTGCTCACAAGCAGCTGGGACAAAAATCTCCGTGGGTCAGCGTTACCACGGCACGTGGTGGAGCAAGCACAGCACGGAAAGCACAGTCGAAGGCCATTTGGACAGAGCCTGCAAGGCCAGGTTGTGTCTACCAAGACAGACAAACCTTCCCCATCCCTGTGGCTTCACTCCCGCTCTCTCAGCAGCAGGAGACAACGGGGAGAGAGGCAAAAAGCCTCCCATGCCAGGGCTTCCGACCGTCTCAGCCACAGCGAAGGGAGACCAGCTCGGTCTCTCTCTCTCTCTGCAGAACTCCTCTTTGCTGGCCAAGTCTGCACCCTTGGTGCCACCGTCCCCTCATCCAGCCCTCTCAGAGGACACTCACCTCCTCTTGGTGATCCCCACATATTGATAGATAGTGCCAGGATGGCTAAGGCCTTTCATCTTTCTCTCCGGCAGCTGCTTGAAGTAGTAAGGGGGCAGCTGAGAGGCGGCGTAGGTCGCTGCATCACAGGACACCAGCCCAGGGTAGTGCACCATCATCCGGGCTGCCAAATTCACCTTCTGGCCAATGACTGCCAGAGACAGAGAGAGAGCACATGTTGATGTGCCTGTGCCACCAGCCCTGCGGCGCCCTTCCAGGCCAATGGCTGCCCCACCTCCAGCACAGGTCAACCCCACAGCAAGGTCAGCAGAACCCAGGGGAACAACCGGCCACGGAGACCATTCTCCCACCCCGGGCCAGGACCGGCACCGCCTGGGCCGTTCCTGACCAGCTGCTGGGCAAGCCCTCTCCCAGCCTGCCTTCCTCTTCCAGACTGCTATGCTTAAGCAGGCCCACGCTACCCTCCCGCGCCTCAGACACATGCCTCGTACCTGTGTATTCATGCCTCTCAGGGTGGCCAGTGACTCCGCAGAACACCGTCCCGCCGGTAACTGCAACAGACACTGCCCTGGCACACAGGGAAACAGTGCGGCTTCAGCAGTGCCCCAGGTGCAGTTCTGCCCGCCCGGCTTCATCCCTTCCCGCACCTCCCCTCGGCACTAGCCTGGGCCACCTGCCATCCTGCCCTGCCAGCACGGGTCTCGGGGCATGGAGAGCTCAGGGGCGCAACATACCCGGGTTGCAAGGGACAAGGGACAGGGGTAGAGCGCAGGCAGGAAGTTTTGGACACTTCCCCTGAGGCCACATTCCCTGAGCTGTGACCTGCAGAAGGCCACAGCCCTCTCGTGAGCAAAGAGGGAGGGAAGAAGGC